>NC_067412.1:50302182-50602182 GCF_009764475.1 Pristis pectinata | reverse complement strand
ATTTGCAACTGAAAATAAAATCAAACAAGCATTTAAATAAATTCAAGCTATTGAAATAATCCAAGCAAGCTAATATTAGCCCTATTCCCTGCAGCTCTTCCCCTCCACTGGAATCAGTGGGCGGGGGGGGGGGGGGGGGTGGGGGGTGGGGGTGGAGGTAGGGAGCTATCTCTCTGCTAGGACCATTTTCACATACATTCTCACTGAGAGTTCACTGGGTGAGTGGAGAGCAGAGTGGTGAAGTCTCCACCCTCCTCACACTGAACTCTAGATTGTGCAGAAAACAGTGACAGTTAAATGGGGAACATCAGTTGTTATGCAATAAACTTGTTCTGGAGAACTGGTGGCACAGTAATGGAACAAAGGTATTTCATTGACTGATTTTCCAGCTGATCTCTGATACCCAGATTCAATGAAGGAGATCTGTACCTTGGTTCACTCCAGTTTCTTTGCTGACTATAACCTGTGGTAATCCTCAATCCACCCTTTCTTTCCTATAAATATTTAAACACAGGTGTACACCCTCTTGAATCTCTTCTAACTTTTGATTTAGGTCTTCACTAGTTACTTGCACTGAAACAATCCACCAGTTTTAATCTCAGAAGTTTCAATGCACCAACATTCACAGCGGTTTGGGAAAGAACATTCAGTATCTGAATGACTTCTGTTTTATTTTCCGATTTTTCTCCATAATTTTACTCACATTCTGCCTGTTGGAATTTCAAGGTAAATTCCTTGGTGGGAATTCCATAAATCATGGTAATAGTTTCTCTGCCTTCACATCACTTCATTACCCAATCATTTTAAACCACTTTAGATCACTCTACCAGCATTCAAGTTCAAAGAACTGCAAGGTTCATTTCAACAACTTGTTGTTTTGTTGGATCTCACGCTGCTGTTATTCTTGTGCTTGTGCATGACCACCTCTGTCCAAATGGGGATCTTAGTGCATGATTTGCAAAAGTCTTGTATGCAAGTGCTATAAGTGTAGATTAACGCCAATGATCGACTATTCGGAAATCCCGATAGCTTGGCATCTGGCTCACCTGATGGTTTGCTGTGCTTCCTGTCCACTTGCTGTGGATCCTGTTCAAATGCTTTTTTCCTCCTCAACAGGGCCCCAGTTCTCACTTTCCCTGTCCACTCAACAGGTTCCTGTGTTTCCAGTCCATTGGCTGGGACCACGGTTCCTATGCTCCCTTTCTACTACTGGAGTCTCCATTCCCATGCTCCCCATTAATTCCCCAGGACCCATTTCCCATGCTCCCCATCAATTCACCAGGGCCTTGGGTCCTGTGCTCCCTCCCCACTCGCTGGGGTCACAGTTCCCATGCTCCCTTTCCACTCAACTAGGTGTGTGGACTGTGCTCCATTGAAACTTACCCAGTTCTGTTTCCTTTAAGCTTACTGGTGTCTTGTTTCCTGTGCCCCCTTTAAGCTTACAGGGTTCACTGAAAAAAAACAATTTTACTGTGTAATGTTAAAAAATAAGTGAATCAAATGTATATTGGAGCGGTAATAGAACAACATCTGATTGTCTAGAAAATCTGCTAGTCTGGCACCATCAAAGTGCCAGATTAATGGAGTTTTACTGTAATTGTACTAAAGGATTAGAATGCAATGGTTTATTGCAAGGGGGTGGGAGGTCTTGTTTCAGTCAATATAGGGCATTGGAGAGAAGACGTTTGGAGGACTGTGTACAGTATAGATTTCCTTATTTAAGGAAGGATTTTAATGCATTGGAGGGAGTTCAGAGAAGGTTGATGAGACAACTGCCTGGAATGGGCAGGTTATTTTACAAAGAAACGTTGGACAGTCCAGGCTTGCATTTGTTAGAGTTAGAAAAGTGAGAGGTGAATTGATTGAAACGTATAAAATCCTGAAGGATCTTGGCAGGAGTGATGTGGTGGGGATGTTTCCTCCTGTGGGAGAATCAAGTAGTAGGGGCTTAAAAATAAGGAGTCTCCCAAGTAAGTTTGAGATGAGGTGATTTTTTTTCTCTCAGAGGATGGTGAGTCTTTGGAAGTCTCCTACTCAAAGAGTGGTGGAAGCAGAGATTTCACATATCTTAAAGCAGAAGTAGAGAGATTCTTGATCAGCTAGAGGGTGAAATGTTATTGCATATAGATGGAGATACAGAGTTGAGGTTACAGCCATAATCTTATTACAGGAATGGGGTTGAGGGGCTGAGTGACATTCTCCTGTTCCTAATTCATATGTTCATATGTTTGTGTCATTGTTACATTTATTGTTACATTTACAACCACTCCAGTCTGTTCAGCTTCCAGTTACTCTTCCATTGGCGTAACCCTGTCCATTTAGTTCAATACTGGTCAAGAGATCCTTCAAAGTGGAACCTACACTAGTCTGGTGCCAGTCTCAGAGGACTGAGACATGCAGTCTGCAAAGTCATGTAGACAAATGAATTGGGAATTTCAAACATTGTGCAGGCAAACTGTAGGGAAAGGGATAGTCAATGTTTCAGGCTGGGTCCATGCTTCAGAACTGATGCAAGGTCCCGACCTGAAACCTTGAATATCTCTTTGCCTCCACCAATACTGCTTCACCAACTAAGCTCCTCGAGCAGTTTGTTTAGTGCATTGCATACTGATTGATATCACTGAACTGTAAATAATGGTCTCAGTACAAGCGCATTGGACACATGGATGAACACGGCTGTATGTTGTGCTGTGTTTTGTATGCACACAAAGTCTCCAATCACATTTAGCAGTCGGGCTTCCAATTGAAGTCCATGACAACTGTTTAACAGGATAGAGTTTTGAGCCACACGATGCTGGAGGAATGCCACAGAAACTTCCTGACCTACTGATTTCCTTCAGCATCTGCAGTCAATTGTGTCTCCTCTTTTGAATTATTTATCATAAATTGGTTCATGGTTCAATTACACATTTGCGATTGTTGCCTTGAGGTCTCTGGTTTGCTTACACATTATCCCAAAGCATATTTGAAAATTTCCATGATTTACCTACAAACAGCTCAGCCCAGTTCATTCTGTTTAGTCTTAACTCTTCCCTTCAAAGTCCTTCATCAAATTTAGAACTTTGGTGCAAAACCTGCCTCCACCACTCAAAATTAACATGAAGTGTAATCATGTATTTATGTTCCACCCAGTTTCCTATGTATCAGAGTACCACAGACTCAAAGGCTCTGAGCTAAAGTGACCCAAGGCAGTGTGATTTCCCACGGTTGTGGTCGTCTGAGACATTCTCACTGAGCACAGCACAATTAAAATGGAGCTCCTTGTTAAAACAATCTGTTGAACAGATAATTCTTAATGTAACTGCCTGTTTCTTGTTCTATCTGAAGGTGTGAGGATTGCTATGGACCTTCTGATTACATTAGTGCACATTTCCTACAACTGCATCATTGGCTACAATGTGTTCTACCTGTTTGCCTCCTTCCAGTACCCTCCTGCCGTGGGCAGACTGCTTCAGCTAGTGGAGTGCAGACGAAACCTGCAGCAGGACACCCAGAGGTACTGTGTTAATGTCCATTGTGGAATGACTTTACAGCAAGTATTCATCTTTCAGTCTGTCAGTTTAAATGTTTAGGAAAATGGAGTCTGAATCAGACTGGTGTGACTGATGTCTGACCTTTTACAGACTGGGAGTGTGGGTTCCTCCTTTCAAGGAAATGACTATCTTTATTGCAGCTGATGTGGTGGTTAGTTCTTGTTGTCAGGAGGGTTCTATGGACACAAGTTTGCCACTGATTCCCACAGAAAAGAGTTTCCCAATCAGAATCTCACTCCATTATTAAAAGAAGACAATTTCCAGGTAATAATTTGTCTTCTTACACTAGATGCTGGCATTTGCTGCTGATCAGCCTCATTATAATGTAACGAGGTTTCTGACAAATTACTGAATGTGTGAGTTGATAACAGTGAGAGAAATATTTGAGTCAGACATCACCCAAAGCTCACGAAAAATTTTTAAAAAGTGCAGATGCTGGAAGTCTGAAATAAAAATGGAATGTTGGAAACACTCATCAGGTCAGGCAGCATCTGTGGAAAGAGAAACAGATTTAACCTTTCATGTCAAAGACGTTCATCAGAACGAGAAAAAAAAAGAAAACAAGTTGCAGAAGGGTGAGGGAGGGATGGAGAGCAGAAGGGAAGATCTCTGATAGGGGGAGTCTCGGTTGGCATGGATTTAAGCAGTTGATGGGTTAATGAGGGCAGTAGGAGAGAAATTAGATGAAAAAAGCAATGTAGAAACTGTGATATGAGGGAAGTTTGAGAAAACAAACATAAAGGAATATAAAAGCCATGGAATGCAGGGTTGGAGGGAATACTGAGCAGGTCAAGTCATGCAATAGAGAAAAGAGACTGAGCCAATATTCCAGATCGATGACCTACAGCAGAACTGGCCACTGGTAATATAGACAGCGAGAATGAGTAACCTGTTGAATTCAGTATTGAGACACAAGGGACTACAGAAGCTGTAAATCTGGAACAAGACACAAAGGAGCGGGAGGAACTCAGTGGGTCGGGCAGCATCTACAGAGGAAAATGGACAGTCGACATTCCAGGTCAAGATCCATCATCTAGACTGGAGAGGAAGAGTCTCCAGCTCCTTTGTAAATTCAGTGTTGAGTCCAGATGGCTGCCATGTGCCCAGATGGAAGCTGAGATGCTACTCCTCAACTTTATATTGGATTTCATGTTAACAGCAGAAAACTATATCATAGTAAAGGTGGGATTGAGATTTGTAGTGGTAGGTGACAGGATGCTCAGTGTTGACCCTTCAGATTTAACACAGATGTTCCACCAAGTTCTCACACAAACTTTGACTGGTTTCACTAATGTAGAGGAGACCACATCGTGAGCACTAAATGAAAAAAACTAGATTGGAAGAAGTGCAAATGAATTACTGCTTCACCTGGAAGGATTATTTGGGTCACTAGATGGTGGGAAGGAAAGAAGTAAAAGTGTTCTTCCTCTATGCTATTCCTTGCTAATTGTGAGAGTGTGCATGGCAGCAATTAACACACAACATGCCATTGAAATGATATGGGATCTAACTTTCTCTGGAAATTTTAGTTTTTATCCATCATTTAATTTCACATCATTCAGTACATTTCATTCATGAGGTTAACAGTGAGACGTTGTTTTTACAAAGCTCAGGTGTCTCAGAACTCAGTCTCTGGATTTTGTTGAACCATGCAGGTTCTCCTCACCTGAGGCTAGACCATGGGTACCTCAACAAAATATTTTGATCATTTATGATCAAATTAGTCTTATAGTTTCTGCCCCATTAGTCTTCTGCCCCACTCTCAGTCTTGGCTTTTTTCTGATGTGAGAGAAGGAAGATCAGAAATTATTTCACTGGTGTAGCTGAGATCTGTACTTGAAAATGTGATGGTAACTAATTTCACCAATATTTTTAGAGGATGTTGGACAAATAACTGAGAAAGTTACTGAGTTAAAGAGAAAAAATAAGGATGTAGGACTGAACATTACTGCTCTTTTAGGAAGCCAGTACAGGCAAAATGACCTGATGGATTCCTTCTGGACCGTATGTTGCTCAGAGCTCTTTCATATTCTTGCTTCTGTGACATTTAAGACTCATAGAAGGAACCGTTTATACTTTAATGTCTTAATCTGGCATTCAGAATACTGGCATTATGGAATAGCTCAGTGAAAATCTTCCATAACAGACAGAGTGATCATCAGAGCTGGACTGTGCTGTGAGTGGAGTGTGCAGCCTGTTCCTCTCTGTCTGATCCTTCTGAACCTTCACTCACCTCAAGTTCAAGTTCAGGTTCAAGTTACTTTATTGTCATTCACCCATATGCTATAAAAACACATAGAGGAACGAAATGTCATCTTCCCCAGACTGACACAACAGAGGACATACATAAAACAGAAGACATACAATAAACACAGACAAAAAAATTGTGCAAGTACAAATAGTGCAAAAAATGGTATATACAAAATACAAATTTAGTGCAGAGTTAGTGCAAAACCAAGTTGGATGAAGAAAATACAGAACTCAGTGTGTTAACTAATTGTATAAACATACTCAGCAGCAGCCAAAGTTCTTATATGCCGTTGTGCAAACCAGGGCTTTAGACATGATGAAAGGGATCAGACTGATTCAGTCACAATACAACAGTGTTCCTGATTACTTGAATAGAAATGAACCTTTGTTCCCTCAGAAATGTTTTTCTAAACTACACTCCTCATTTTCCAGATCTGCTGTGCAATCTCACTCTGGGCCATGGATATCATGAAATCGTTCATACAACATCACTGCACACAAACAACAAAACTTGTTCCAATGGATCAGAAAGCCACCTTCTTCACCAGGGCCCAAGTGAGCAATACCGGGAGTAAGTGAATTGCTGCAGAGAGCAGCACCGCTCCCCTGTCATACCAGCAGCTTCATCCTGGGGAGGATCATTGGGTGAATGTCTGCTGTGATGAGTGAGGATGAGAGTTTGACTGAGATTGAGTTTATTTGCATTGTGTGTCTGTTACTGAATACCATCACAACAGGGGCTCTTTAAGAGTTAACAGGGCCTTAGTGGTAACACAGAGGATTGAATTCAATCATATTTATGCAGGGAAGACATTAGAAAATGTTTAATTTTCTTTGTCCTGAAGTAAAAGATTGATCATTAGAGCTCATAAATGTTACATTGTTCAAATTATCCATCATTAATATCAGTTCAATTTTGTTCTTGAAATGAATAGTGTTTTGTTTAACTTCTTAATCTGAGGAAAGTTTTGATTTGCTTCTGAAATTGGTATTTGTGTCGCTGGTCCAGCTGAGCTGCTATCTAATTCCCAATAGTACAAGGAGGAATGTTGTGAAGGATGTTTCAGTGATGATTGCATGTTTAATGTTGGGGAAATGGTCAGACCCCCTCTTGATGCCTGGCACTTGCATGGCATTAATGTTACTTGTTACTGATTACCAGGAGCTTGAATGTTGTCCTTCCTTCACTGCTTCGTTATCTGAAGCGTATCAGTCGAAATTCGGTGCTCCCTGACTTCTCAGCCAGAAAGGGGCTCATTATATTGCCCCTCTTCCTCCTCCTCCTCCTCCATCACCAGCCTCTCAGCTACTATAGGCTGGGTTGTGGAATAAACAGCAGGCATCAGTGACTTTTGCCTCTGACTCTTTGTTAATCCCCAAGAAGTTCCCTGAGGCATCTGGACAGTTGGTGCATTGTTTTAAGACCCCAATGGTTTGCTCCATGATGTTTCAGATAGCACATGGTGTTTATAATAGGAGAATTCACCGCTGGTGTCCAGTCTTTGGATGCTGTGAGAAGCCAGATGTTTGATGGGTATCACTTGTCCCCAAGTATCTACTGTTCAGTCTGGAGCAGTGGTTGAAAAACAATGAGCTTAGTTGACTGTCGCTTGACCACGCCTTGGTTTTTGGGCCTTGAGCATCATTATCCCTTGGGACTGGTTACATAACAGTTAGCCCTCAAGGAAATGATGCACTGTGTGATTCTTGCCCATCTCGGGATGTCAGTGAGATCCTCTCAGAGCCAGCAGGGTACAGTAACTGGCTCCTTCCATCATCAGGAAGCTTTCAGTCCTCAAGGATCCTCACCATCAAGGCAATTGATCGTCCATTACCTCCCTAATGTTGATAGATATTATGAACATCTGCCACAGTAACCTGACATGACCCATCAGCAGATACAAATGTGGTGGCCGTGATCTTCGGAGCAGGTGAGGCAGTTCTGGGCCTCTTCTGTGGCTGTTTCTGTAGCTGTGGCACATGGGATACTTCAGCAATGACTGCCTTGGAGAAATGGAATCTTCTCAAACATTGCTCCTCAGTCAGGTAAATTTTGGAGAATTTTTCCATGAAAATTAGTGCCTTGACATTGGATCACATAACTATGTGATTTTCAGTACGACACCATCCAATATCATTGTAACCCAGAGTGCATTGCAGTAGCAGTTATTTACAGGTGCAATCATGAAATGGGACTGGGATTTCCAGTTGGGATCTTTGCCACTGTGTCCTATGTTCCCGCTGTCAGATTTGCACTGAATGATGTTAATCCTACAAAGCACATCTACAGCTCCATGTAAACTGGAGCTCCTAGGTCCAGAAACCAATTTGTTTTTCAGTAAGAAGTAAAGCACAGAGCACTGTCCTCGAGCGTTCTACACATAGATTCCATTTAAAGAGCCACTTGGCTCACAACAGGACATTTCACAGAGAAGCGTATTGAAGACTGTTTCCACACTCCAAAGGAGTGAGGTTATACTGTTCTCAAATGAGCAGAGTGTGTATTTTAGACAATTGAACCATTGAGGAACTTATTGAATGTGTGTCTCAGTGGCCCCTCTGCTGAAGGATAGGTGAGATGTTGTGTCCAAGATAGAGAGCCCTCCTTTCCAGGTGACCTCCTTCCTATTCTGGGCAGATTCTGCCTCGATAGGGTATATAAAGTAAGTAATTTTTTATTGTACATTTAAAGGCTTGGTTTATGTATAGGGGGTGCTGTGGGGGAAGCTGCCTGTGAGGGAATGGGAAGTATGGTGGGGATGTAGGTGAAGATTTGCAGGGAAGTGGGGTCAGTGATCCATGAGATTTGTAAGGCAGGTAATGAAGCAGTCGAGGCTTCTTCAGTTCACCTCTCTGGGGACCGCATCAGCCCTTACTATTTAAACAAAGCTTTATATTTACATTGATCACAGAAAAAAAATATATGAAGAATGTTAACTGACAGGAATAGGTCATTTGGCCCCTTGTGCCTTCTGTGCAATTCAATGTGATCATGGCTGATCTCTCACCTCAGTGCCACTTTCATATATTAACTGCATATATTTTCACCTCCTTCAAATCTAAATCTCTATCAGTCTTAAATATACTCAGTCACTGAGGCTCCACAACCCTCTTGGGATTTCCCATGGTAGGGGTATCAAAAACAAGACAGCACAGGTTTAAGGCAAGAGGAAGGGGTAAGGATCAGAGGGGTAGTTATTTTACACAGAGAGTGACCGATATCTGGAACGTGCTGCCATATGAGGTGGTGGTATCAGATATAATTACTATGTTTAAGAGGCATTTAGACAGGCACTTAAATGGGCAAGGTATAGACGGATATGGTCCTAATGTAGGCAAATGGGATTAATGCAGATGGGCAAAAAGGTTGACGTGGGTGTGGTGGACCAAAGGGCCCATTTCTGTGCTGTATGACTGTAAGACTCTGACCCAGTCTGGTTAATCTTTTCTCATGCGACAAACCCACCATCTCAGGAATCAAGATGATGAACATTCACTGCACTCCCTCAGTTGCAAGTATATCCTTCCTTAAGTAAGCCTGAAATCAATATTCCAGATGCAATCTCACCAAAGCTCAATGTAATTGGAGCAAGATGTGTCTGCCCTTGTGTTCAAATGGTCCTGTATTAAAGGTCAACGTACCCTTTGACTTTCTAATGGCCTGCTGAACCTGCATATTAACCTTCATTGATTTATGTGCAAGGACAATCATGTCAGTCTCTCATTTCAAAAAATAATCTGCCAATCTTCTTTTTTCTACCAAAGTGGATGGCCTCACATTTTTCCACATTATATTTCATCTCTCATGTCCTCACCCTTTTCATTCACATTCTCCATTTCCCTGAAGCCTCTCACAGCTCACATTGTTATTAAGTTCTCTTTCATCAGCCTACTTGGATATATTACACTTGATTTGCTTATTCAAATACTTGACTTAGCTTATGGACAGGTGGATCCCCAGCACCAATCCTTGCTACACCCTACTGGTCACATCCTCCTAACTAGAAAATACCATTTTTTTTCTATTTTGTTTTCTGCCCATTAACCAATCCACAGTCTATGGCAATATTTTACCACAAATAGCTCATGCTGTAATGTTGTTCAGTAATCTCTTCTGTGATACCATACTGCATGTCTTCTAAAAATATAAATAATCACATCAACTGGTTCATCCTTACTTATTCAATGCATTACAATCTCAAGAATTCTAAAAGATTTGTTAAACATAATTCCTTCATGGAAAACAATCCACATTGATGTGCCCAATCCTGTTATTATTTTCTGAATGACCTTTTATCAGTTCCTTAGTAATAGGTTCCAGCAGAATCAGAATCTGATTTATTATCACTGACGTATGACATGAAATTTGTTGTTTTGCAGCAGCAGTACAGTGCAAAGATGTAAAATCTTTGAATCACAAAAATAAATAAATAAATAAATAGATTGATAGATAAATAAATAAATAGATGTTTTTCCTAATTATATTTGTCAGACTAATTGGTCCATTGTTCCCTCTTTTCTCTCCCTCCTTCCTGTCATAAAAAATGAAGTTACATTTGTCAATTCCAATATATTGAAAACATTTGAGAATCTGTGAAATTTTGAAAGATAACAGCTGTGCATCTTCTATCTCCACAGCTACCTCCTTCAAATCCCAAGGATGAAGGTAATCAAGACTGGGGATTTCTTGCTTTGCAGTTGCATTTATTTTTGCAACATTAATTTTTCACTAATGCTAACTTCACTGAGCTCATTCATTCTAGATCCTTAGGCCTACACTGTTCAGGAAGGTTTTCAGTATCTTCTTCCATGCCAAGTTTTTTTTTTGTTTAATTTCTGTGCTATTTCCTTATAATCCAAGATTGCTTCTTTTGTCTCGGTCTGTAATTTTTGTTAATCGTTTCATTCTTAAATAGTTATTAAAGGTCTACTATCCATCTTTATGTTTCTTGTCAGGTTACTCTCATGTTCTGTTTTCTTTGGTAATGTTTAAATCCTTTATCTTTGATATCTTTTAAACTGGATTTTAAACACATTCAAATGAATGTTTTTATGGTCTGTACTTAAAATTGACTGTGCAATGAATTTAATCTTTGGGTGTAACATTTCCTCCTTTTATTTTATTCGGCAAAGAGGGTTTATGTCTGTCAGGTTCAATGCATGAGACAGGGGAGGTAGTCTGGCATGTGACCCTCTGTCTGCTTCTGGCCTGGCTGATCACCGGGGCTGCCCTGTCAAAAGGAATCAAATCGTCAGCAAAGGTAAAAACAATCGGTGCTGAATGTGGTCAAACTCTGATGATAAAGTACAAATTTCTGCAACAAGGAAACCACTTTTGTCAGATGGCAAATTTATTACAATGATGTTAACACTGGCTCTGAGAGTGGGGAGAGCGAAATCCTAATTCATGAAGAGTGGTGACATGTGAAGGTCTTCCCCTGAGTGAAGCAACAGAAGCATTTCCCCAAGCCTCTGGAACCTGCCCTTCACTCTCATCCTCACTGATACAGGACTGTGGGTGAATTTCCAGCTGGAAGGCTGATCAGGGCCAGCCCAGTGATTGGGCAGATTAGGGTCATGGTTTCATTATTGGGAAATATGATTGGTCTGAATCACAAGAATGACACAGAAACCTCTGAACAAACATTTCATGTCAAATATATTCATTCCATGTGATGTGTTTTGCATTTTATATAGCTCATTTGCCTGCATACAAGACATAGAGGCTAGAACAAGACTCATATTTAGCTTACTATGCAGTTCAATGTTAGATATTTGTTCCATGTAGTTAGTTCTTATCCAATTGTCTACTGCTTCAATCTCTGCGTTAATTACAATTCCTCCATTTGGCCATTTAATTTCAATCAGTGGTGTAAATGTTGTACCAGCAACAGAAACCAATCTCACAATCTACTCTCCATATAGAGGTGATTTATTTCATTGCAACATTCTCCGCTTCCTGGATTAGGGAGCAATAGCAATAAGGAGACATTGGAGAAACTGGGATTGTTTTCTCTGGACCATCGGAAGCTGAGGGGAGACCTGATAGAAGTTTATAAAATTATGAGTGTCATAATAAAGCAGACAATCAGAATCTTTTTCCCAGGGCAGAAACATTGAACACCATAGGACATACAATTAAGGTGAGAGGAGTAAGTTTAAAGTTTAAAACCTTGCAGGCAGGTTTGCTGGAACTGTTAGGGAGGGTTTAAACTAGTTTGGCAGAGGGATGGGAACCAGAGTTATAGGTCAGAGGTTGGTGCATTTAGTGTACAAGTTGATGCAGCATGCAGAAAGACTGTGAGGGAGGATAGGTATCTGAAAGGGCAAAATTGTAGTCAGTTGGATGGGCTGAAGTCTCCTATAATGCGAGAAGTATCAGGAACAAGGGTGATAAACTTAGAGCATGGGTAAGTACATGGAACTACGACATTGTGGCCATTACAGAGACTTGGCTGTCACAAGGGCAGGATATTCCAGGGTTTAGTTGTTTCAAAAGGGACAGGGAAGGAGGTGAAAGAGGTGAGGCAGTGGCTTTGCTGATCAGGGACAGTGTCACAGCTGTAGAAAGGGAGGATGTCCCGGAGGGATCGTCTGCTGAGTCAATGTGGGTGGAAGTCAGAAACAGGAAGGGAGCGATCACTCTCTTGGGAGCTTTCTACAGACCCCCCAAAAGCAGCAGAGACACTGAGGGACAGATCAGGAGGCAGATTTTGGGGAAGTACAAAAATAACAGGGTTGTTGTCATGGGTAATTTCAACTTCCCTAATATTAATTGGCACCTCCTTAGTGTAAAGGGGATAGATGGGACAGAGTTTGTTAGGTGTGTCCAGGAAGGATTCCTGACACAGTATGTGGACAGGCCAGCTAGAGGAGAGGCCATACTGCACCTGGTACTAGGCAATGAGCCTGATCAGGTTTCAGATCTCTTGGTGAGAGAGCATTTTGGAGAGAGTGACCATAACTCCTTGACTTTTACCATAGCTTTGGAGAAGGATAGGAGCAGATGATATGGGAAAGTATTTAATTGGGGGAGGGGGAAATTATGATGCTATTAGGCAGGAACTTGGGAGCATAAATTGGGAACAAATGTTTCTGGGGAAGTGCACAGTGGAAATGTGGAGGTTGTTCAGGGAGTACTTGCATGGGCTTCTGGATAGATTTGTTCCACTGAGGCAGGGTAAGCATGGTAAAGGAACTGTGGTTGACAAGAGACGTAGAATATCTTGTCAAGAGGTAGAAAGAAGCTTCTAAGGTTTAGAAAGCATGGAACATACAGGGCTCTGGAGAGTTACAAGGTAGCCAGGATGGTGCTTAAGAATGGACTTAGGAGAGCGAGAAGGAGGGACGAGAAGGCCTTGGTGAGTAGGATTAAGAAAAACCCCAAGGTGTTCTACATGCATGTGAAGAATAGGAGGATGACTAGAGTGAGGGTAGGACTGATCAGGGATAAATGAGGAAACATGTCCCTGGAGTTGGAAGAGGTAGGGCAGGTCCTTAATGAATACTTTTCTTCAGTATTCACCGGTGAGAGAGACCTTGATGTTTGTGAGGCTGGCATACAACAGGCTGATACGTTAGGGCATGTCGACATGAGGAAAGAGGATGTGCTGGAACTTTTGAAAAACATTGGGATAGCTAAGTCACCGGGGCCAGGTGGGATATATCTAAGGTTTTATGGGAAGTGAGGGATGAGATTGCTGCACCTTTGGCGATGATCTTTGCGTCCTCACTGGCAACAGTAGAGCCAGATGATTGGAGGGTGGCAAATGTTGTTCCTTTGTTTAAAAAAGGGAAAAGGGATAACCCTGGGAATTACAGACCAGTGAGTCTTAATTCAGTGGTGGGCAAATTACTGGAGAAGATTCTTAGAGACAGGACTTATGGACATTTGAAGAAGCATAGGCTGATTAGGGACAGTTGGCATGGCTTTGTGAGGGGCAGGTCATGCCTCATGAGCCTGAATGAATTTTTTGAAGATATAACAAAGCACAGTGATGAAGGTCGAGCAATGGATATGGTGTACATGGATTTTAGTAAGGTATTTAATAAGGTTCCTCAAGGAAGACTCATTCAGAAAGTCAGGAGGCATGGGATCCAGGGAAACTTGGCTGTGTGGATTCAAAATTGGCTCACCCATAGGAGACAGAGGGTGGTTGTAGACAGAGTATATTCTACCTGTAGGTCGTTGACCAGTGGTGTTCTGCAGGGATCTGTTCTGGGACCCCTGCTCTTTGTGATTTTTATAAATGACTTGGATGAGGATGTGGAAGGGTGGGTTAGTAAGTTTGCACATGACACAAAGGCTGGTGGTGTTGTGGATAATGTGGAAGGTTGCTGTCAGTTACAACAGGACATTGATAGGATACAGAGCTGGGCTGAGAATTGGCAGATAGAGTTCAACCCAGAAAAGTGTGAAGTGATACACTTTGGAAGATCAAATTTGAAGGCAGAATACAAGGTTAATGGCAGGACTCTTAGCAGTGTGGAGGAACAAAGGGTTCTTGGGGTCCACATCCATAGATCTCTCAAGGTTGCCACGCGGGTTGATAGGGTTGTTAAGAAGGTATATGGTGTGTTGGCCTTCATTAGTTGGAGTACTGAGTTCAAAAGCCGCAAGGTAATGTTACAGCTCTATAGAGCTCTGGTTAGACCACACTTGGAATGTTGTGTTCCGCTCTGGTCGCCTCATTATGGGAAGGATGTGGAAGCTTTAGAGAGGGTGCAGGGAGATTTACCAGGATGCTACCTGGATTGGAGTGCATGTATTATGAGGATAGGGTGAGTGAGCTAGGGCTTTTCTTTTTGGAGAGAAGGAGGATGAGAGGTGACTTCATGGAAGTGTACCAGATGATAAGAGGCATAGATCGAGTGGACGGTCAGAGACTGTTTCCCAGGGTGAAAATGGCTCACACGAGGGGGCATAATTTTAAGGTGTTGAAGGGAGATATAGGGGGCATGTAAGAGGCAAGTTTTTTACACAGAGAATGGTGGGTACATGGAATGCACTGCTGGCAGAGGTGGTGAAGGAAGATACATGAGGGACATTTATGAGACTTTTAGATAGGCACATGAATGAGAGAAAAATGGAGGGCTATGTGGGAGGGAAGGGTTAGATAGATCTTAGGGTAGGATAAAATTTCGGCACAATATCATGGGCCAAGGGGCCTGTACTGTGCTGTAATGTTCTATGTTCTATGTTCCATGAAACGTGCAGGGCAAGCTTTTTACACAGAGAGTGGTAGGTGGCTGGGACAGATTGTCGGGGGGACTGGTGGAAATAGATATGATAGGGGTGTTTAAGAGGCTGTTAAACATATGAATATGCAGCGGATGAAGGGAATTGGATCATGTACAAGCAGAAGTAGTTTAATTCGGCATCGTGTTCGGCGCAGACATTGTGGGCTGAAGGGCCTGTTCCTGTTTTATGCCTCCATGTTCACACAGATGGAGGCAAACAGTGAATGTTCTTTGGTCACTATGAGGACTGTAGAAAGTTTCTCCTGCACCCCTGATTTGAACCCAAAACATGGCAAATGAGCTTTGAAAGAAGTTGAGACTCCATTGTGGTATATTCAGCTGTGGACACATTGCGGACACCGTCAATAAGTTTCTGGTCCAGATAATTTGCTTGGCTAATGGTGATTCCCCAGGAATTTTGTTTTGAGGAAACGGGCAGCAGTCATGCCTTTGAACATCCAGGGGAAAAGATGCAGGTAGTTCTCATTGCGTGTTAGGGCAAAATGATGGGAGCTTGCCATTTGTCACTGCAAGTCCAACTTGTGGCAAGGTCTTGCTGAATTCGATCATGGTCTGACCCTCTCTTTGTGCCTTGAATTAGTGGAATGAAGACCTCAAGTAATTCTGAGCACTACGATGGTCCTGCCTGACAGCATGTCCAGAGATGGCTTTTGAGGACTCTGTCAGCTGCCTCTTCCTTCTCTTCTTTCTCCTCCTCCTCCTCCACCTGCTCATCTTCACCCTTCCGTCTCGTCCTTCTGCTGCTGCTTTACTTTCTTAATGATGGATGAACACAGAAAGATCTGTCTCTGTGCACACATCATTACAGGCAATGATTAAATAGTTTAAAGCTTAAAACACACCATCATGTAGATGCCACAGCCAAGAAAGCTCACCAGCACCTCAACTTCCTCAGGAGGCTAAAGAAATTCGGTTTGTCCCTTTTGACTCTCACTAACTTTTACTGATGCACCATAGAAAGCATCCTATCTGGATGTATCATGGCTTGGCACGGCAACTGCTCTGCATGGGACCGCAAGAAGCTGCAGAGAGCTGTGGACACAGCCCAGCGCATCACGGCCACCAGCCTCCCCTCCTTGGACTCTGTCTTTACTTCTCATTGTCTTGGTGTAGCAGCCAGCATAATCAAAGACCCCACCCACCTGGGACATTCTCTCTTCTCTCCTCTTCCATCAGGTAGAAGATACAGGGGCCTGAGGGCACGTACCACCAGACTTAAGGACAGCTTCTACCCCACTGTGATAAGACTATTGAATGGTTCGCTTATACAATAAGATGGACTACGACCTCATGATCTATCTTATTGTGACCTTGCACCTTATTGCACTGCACTTTCTCCGTAGCTGTGACACTTTACTCTGTACTGTTATTGTTTTTACCTGCACTACTTCAATACTAACTTCTGTACTAACTCAACGTAACTGCACTGTGTAATGAATTGACCTGTAAGATCGGTTTGTAAGACAAGTTTTTCACTGTACCTCGGTACAAGTGACAATAATAAACCAATACCAATACCAATTAAGTGGCTTAAAGCATGGAAGACTAATGTAAGGAAATAGAGCGGGTCATTCAGTTCTTGGTTGAAATTGCTTATCTACCCAATCGGATGATTGCTATCCAGAACCAAAATTTAGTTTGCTACCTCTGCTCATATCCTATAACTTCTTTAAGTATCATTTCAAAGTTTCAACAGATTTAACAGCAACATCCTGTTAAGTACATCATTGGCCACTCTCAGAGAATCAGGTTCTACTGCTGTAGTTTCACTGCACGGGTGCTGTTATGCAGAACTATTTTCCCAGTTTGGCTCTCCTGTTATCTGCTGTACTGAACTTTCAAGATTACCTGGGGAACAGGAGGCTACTGCAAAAGGGATCAGGAACTTTACGTGAGTTCACTGCTGGTCCTTCACATCGCCTCTCTGCCAATGGTGTTTCTGCTGTGACCCTGTTGACTGAGCTGTTTAAACAGGTGCTACAGGGCTGGCATGAAGGAGGACAGGAGGATCTGAAGATTAGCTGCATTCCCACAGAGAGTTTGTTGGAGGTGAAAAACATTGCAGCAAAAATGATTGAGAAAAGTTTTGGGGCAATGATACGACCTTGTTTGACATCTGTCTTCATAAAGAGTGGTTCTAATACCTCTTGGTTAATATATGGCACAGAAACAGGCTCTTTGGTCCAACCTGTCCCTGTCAGCAGCTCGTTCCACATATCCTCCATCCCCTGTGTGAAAAGTTGCCCCTCGTGTCCCTTCAAAATTTTTCCCTTCTCACCTTAAATCTCTGCCCTCTAGTTTTCGACTCCCCTACCCTGGGGAAAAAGACAGTGACAATTCACCCTATCTATGCCCTTCATAATGGTTGGCACAGGCATCATGGGCCGAAGGGCCTGTTCCTGTGCTGTACTGTTCTATGTTCTACGATTGTGATCTGCATCTCGTGACTTTGGAGAGGACTCAAAGTATGTCTTGACATTTTCAACCGTTCATAATCCAATACTGCATCCCTCCTGACCCAACATGAACAGGCAAAGGTTAAACCTCTGCTGAACGTTTAGCTTTCTTATTGGAAATGATCCAATTTCTAGGCATATTTCATTTCAGTCTCTCTCCCTGAGAGATCATTTCAGTTTCATTGGAAAAACACTCCTCAGGGCTCAGCCATTAATTGTGTATGTCTTGGCCTTGTTTAACTTCCCAAAAAGCATCACTTTGGACTTGACTGAGTTAAATTTCATCTGCTATTCCTTTGCCCACTTTCCCAGTTGATTAATATCCTGTTGTAACCATGGACAACTTTCTTCAATGTCCGCTATACCACCAATTTAACCCTGCGCCAACTAATTGCAATTGCCATTCACCAGGTCTGGAAAAATACTGCAACAGAAATATTTTATTCTCTTGCGATTGGCTGGGGCAGTTTAATAACCTTATCATCCTGCAACAAATTCCACAATGACCGTTACAGAGACACCATCACTGTCTGCATCACCAATTGTTCTTTGAGTGTGTTTGCTGGATTTGCCATCTTCTCTGTCCTTGGACACATGGCTCACATTGAAGACAAATCTGTTTCAGAGGTTGCTCAGTCAGGTACCTGTGCTATTAGACTTACAATCTTCTATTGCAATGTTTCTAAACTATGAGATACTATATTTTGGGATCTACAGTCTCAGCTTTTTAAGGGGTAATCTGGTTCAATAGTTCAGATCCAGTGATGGAGAATGAGGTTGGGGGATGAGCGAGAGGCCAGTTAGGAAAGGCTGTAGGGATTAGAGGGGAGGTGTGAGGTGGTAGAGGGGAGACCAAGGTATTAGGAAATGAGGTAAAGAGTGAATGGAAGAAGTGAGGTACCAAAATAACCAAGGAAGAAGGGAGGAGCATAATGAGGACGGGGAATGAGATCAAGAGAACGCTGCAGGCCATGGGGAGTAAAGAGAGGACATGGGAAGGGAGAGGAGGAAGAAATGGAAAGAAGGAAAGGATTGGTGTTGAAGACAATAACAGTAGGAATACAGGAGAAAAGGCTGAACATCCTTTGGAAGGAACAAGATGGATTTGTTGCCTTGTATGGGAAACGTTGAATGGGGCTGGAGGAAGAAAGGGCTGAAGGTTGCAGCTTGAGGTACAAGCAGTTGCAGCATTGATTCTGTAACTCAGTGAGCAAACACTGTTCAGCTTGATCATTACCTTTTCATTTCTGGGAGTGTATTGGAAGGAGGAAAGCTGTTGGAGAGGATCAGAGAAGCCCTTGGAGAGGATTCTTAGGGATAGAAAAACATGGCTTGATTAGGGACAGCCAGCATGGCTTTGTACACAGCAGGTCATGTCATACAAACATAAATGAGTTTTTTGTGGAGGTGACCAAGGTGATTGATGAAGGTCGAGCAGTGGATGTTGTTTACATGGATTTTGGTAAGGTATTTGACAAGCTCCCTTAAGGTAGGCTGATCCAAAAGATTAAGATGCATGGGATCCATGGTGATTTGGTAGTTTGGATTCAGAACTGGCTTCCCGTAGAAGACAGAGGGTGGTGGTGGAAGGGTGTTATTCTGGCTGGAAGTCTGTGACAGTGGTGTTCAACAGCGATCTGTGCTGGGGCCTCTGCTGTTTGTGATATATGTTAATGACTTGGATGAAAATGTAGATGGGTGAGTTAGTAAGTTTGCAATTCTTTCCCACTTACACAAAATTGTTATCTGAGCCTTTAAATTGGATCATGCTGTAATTTGCACGTAGTCCTGATAGTCAAACATTTGTAAAAGCTCTCAGTTGTTTTCAAAATAAGCCTCATTCTTTCATTTATATGTAAAGAACATAAGAAATAGGAGCAGGAGCAAGTAAATCAGTCCCTCAGACTTGCTCTGCAATTCAATAAGATCGTGGCAGATCCAACTTTGGCATCATCACCACTTCCATATTCTTTCCCATATCCTTTGACTCTCTTGTAGTTTATATGCCTGAGCCTCCCCTTGAATATGCTCAGGGACTGCACTCCCACAACTTGAGAAACAAAGGATTGCAGATGCTGGAATTGAGATGAAAAACACTATAATGCAGGAGGAACTCAGCAGGGCAGGCAGCATCCGTGGATAAAAGCAGGCGGTCAATGTTTCAGGTCAGGACCCTTCTTCAGGATTGAAGGTAGGAAAAGGGGAAGCCCGATATATAGGAGGGAAAAGCAGATCAGTGATAGGTGGACAAAAGAGGGGAGGCAGGGTAGGCACAAGGTAGTGATAGGTAGATGCAGGTAAGAGATAGAGATAGGCAGGTGCAGGGGAGGAGAGGAGAGCAGATCACTGGGGGGGATGGGTCAAAAGTAAGGAGAGAATGAAATAAAAGGGAAAAAAAGAGGATAGGAAAGGGAAGGAGAGAAGAAGCATGGTGGGGGGGGGATATGTGGTGTTGTGGAGAAAGGGGGGGTGGGGGTTACCTAAAGTAGGAGAATCCAATGTTCATGCCATTAGATTGCAAGGTTCCAAGACAGAAAATGAGGTGCTGTTCCTGTAGGCTGCGCTTGGAATTCTCCTGACAGTGGAGGAGGCCAAGGACTGCACCTCCCCCAAACAGTCCTTTCAGGTGAGACAGAGATTCACCTGCACCTCCCTTAATATAATCTACTGTATTCGGTACCCCAAGTGTGGCCTCCTCTACATTGGCGAGACCAAAAGCAGACTAGGTGACTATTTCGCAGAACACCTGTGTTGGTGTCTGGGAGGGAAGATGGTTATTCCAAGAATTGAGGAGACTCTTAAGTTTTTGTTCTTCCCTTTGCCAGAACGTTGCAGCATCGACTTGTCAGGGGAGCTGGCTGCCCATGGTTACTTGTGGCAAAGTGTGAGAAAAGAAACATTGAAATTACCAACTTGCTCTGTCAGGAGCAAGCATGCCTGATAATATTTCCCTCATGACCTCGCAAAATGCTATACATATCTCCAATGTTTTGGAAAGAGGAGTCTGATAAAAGAAGCTGCCCACATCTCTCCTGCTCTGCAGGGAGTTAGATGGCCACATGTCAACATTCCATGTGGAATTGGCAATATTCCTATGGAAAATCCGTGCTATTAGTTTTATTTCTCCTTGGTTCTCTATGTGTTTTGAATGTGTGGGCAGAGTTGCCACTCACCAGCTTCAGGTAAACTGCTCTCTCATTGTCTGCCATCATCATGCTTCTGTTCCTTTCCCCATATTGTCTTTTGTCTTGCACCTCACTCCTTCCCCAGCTCTGATTTGAAAACTGTAATCATCCACTCTTCCCCCAGTTCTGAGGAAGGTCCCTGACCTGAAACATTAATTGGTTTCTCTTCCACAGATGCCGAATTCCTCCAGCATTTCTGTTTTTGTTTCAGATTCCAGTATCAGCAGTTTTATTTGTTTTCCTGCAACGTTTCCATCTTTGAACCCTGTGACGTGGCTGTCCACAAGATTTATAAATCCATCAAGAAGTAGCAACTACAGAGAAAAGCCTTTTGAATGTTAGTGCTCATATCATTGCTGGAGTGAAACCAATTCATCAGCCTCTCAAAGTGCTGAAGCACCCAGGACTGTTCCCATTACAAACATCTTTTTCTGATCACAGTTGAAACATCAAATGGGATGAAGACACAAGAGAATGTAAATGTAAGGAGCAACAGACAGGATGACCTTGCTTTGGGAGAGGTAATTCACTGATAAAGGAGTGAGAAGGAATCATTTTCATTCTTATAACAGACAGGCTTGATTAAGATAAAAATGGTACAGTAAAAGTGGAAGGGAGACTGTGCCAGTCGAATTGTCACTGCTGTGATTTTTGTACTTCAAATAAGGAAGGCTAAGGGAGAATTTTGGCAACTTTACAAGAAGGCTGCAGGCAGGTTAGTCCCCTGTGCACAGGAAGAGATTTCACCCAGTTATTGCCAGGATGAGTAATGCTTGGAATCCTCCCAAACTAAAGAGAAGAGTAAGTAGTACTTAAAGGCAAAGGACAGACAGGGTGATCATCTGCACAGATGGGAACAGCTTCTTCAGTGATCACTGAAGTGAGTTGCATTCAGTCAGATATAGAAATATGCGTGAGCTAAACTTATAGTTTTAATTAAGTGTTAAAGCCATGTAATGTTATTAGAGTACAGGCATTCATTGACCTCACCAAAGCCTTTGACTCGGTATCAAAGGAACTCCTATAGGATGTCCTATCCACCTATGGATGCCCTGAAAAGTACATTCGAATTCTGAGACTCCTACACGATGGCATGCTTGCCTCAGTCATGGTCAGCAACAGTAACTGTGAGCCTTTTCAAGTCAAATCAGGAGTAAAACAGGGATGCGTGATTGCCCTAACTTTGTTCACTATCTTCATTGCAACAATCATCCACATCATCAAGGACGATCTACCCCCAGTAATCGAAATTGTCTACAGAACAGATGGCAGACTTTTCAATCTTGCCTGTCTCAAGTCCAAAAACAAGACATCCATGAGTTCCCTCATCGAATTCCAATACGCAGACAACAACTATGTTGCAGCTCTCTCAGAAAACCACCTAGAACAGATCCTGAGTACCTTCAACCATGCGTACACGAAACTTGGACTTACCATCAATTCCAAGAAGACTTAGGTCACCTACCAACTGAGACAAATCAGGTAGAACCATCAATCCAACTTGGCGAAACAACCCTGGAAAATGTGGACCACTTTCCATATCTTGGAAGTTACCTCTCCTCCAATGCCGACCCTAATGACGAGATCCAACATCATCTTAAATGCGCTGGAACAGCTTTTGGACGTCTCCGAACAAGACTCTTTCATGATCGTGACATCCAAACAGACACTAAAATGTTAGTGTACAAAGCAGTGGTGATCCCAACACTCCTGTATGCATCAGAAACCTGGACAACATATACCGACGACATCTGAAGGCACTTGAAAAGTTCCATCAACGCTGTCTTTGAAATATCTTAAATATCAGCTGGGAAGATAGAAGAACCAATGTCAGCGTGCTAAATGAAGCAAAAACAACAAACATTGAAGCCTACGTTATCAAGAACCAACTAAGATGGAGTGGTCATGTTGTTCGGATGAAAGACGAACGTCTGTCAAAACAAACGTTCTACTCCCAGCTTAAAGTAGGCAAACGTAAAAGAGGTGGACAACAGAAGAGATTCAAAGACGTCTTAAAAGCCAACATGAAGAAATGTAACATCGACATCAACAATTGGGAAACCAATGCCAAGGAGAGGAAACTCTGGCAAACCATCATCCGAGAAGGAACAGCAACCTTCGAAGCCAACAGATGTGCAGAATTAGAGGAAAAGAGAAGAAAATGGAAAGAGAGGCAGCAACAACTAAAGCCCGATCTGCCATCTGGAACTACCTGTCCTGAATGCGGAAGAACTTTCAGAGCCAAGATTGGACCCATAAGCCACTTGAGAGCCCATAAATATATCTACGGAACGAAGACCATCATCCTTGACCTCGAGGGATAGCCACGACAACGACAGGTGTCATTTCACTGTATGATATTTCTTAGTATTTTATATAATTTATTTTTGGCATTGTAATATCTCATGTTACATTATTGTACTGCTTATATTTCATTTGTTACATTTACTCAGTCCCTCAAAACTCCTGAAAGAATTCTGGCCATGCGGCTCTCTGAGCCTAGGCAAGTTCTACCCTAGCCAGTCGTCTCAGGCTAGTCTCAGAGAAGCATTTTTCTACATATTGTATGCAACAGTTATCTCCCAGGTCCCACAGCCATTTAAATAGACCGTGTCACAGGAAGAATATAAGGGCTCAGCTTCCAACACCTTATGAAGAGAGGATACATTTCTGCAAGACAGACCTCACTCACATCATTGGCCTAATGAGACCAACAGTGTAAACTCAAACACTTGGCTAGACTGCACTCATAGTTGGAGTCAAGGTTGTCCTCACTCTTAACGTCCTTGCCACTGATCATTTAAACCCACAGCTGCTGATGGGTGCTCATTGCTGCATTGGGGAAGTCCACTCGAGCAGGATTCCATCTACTTCTCCACCGCTCATGGGTGGAGACAAAGCACACAAGGGGACTTGCTGCCATCTCAGGCTTTCCCAAGTGCAACCACGTATAGACTGCACTCATATCTTTGCAAGTCCAGTGAAACTTGTGGTTTACGCAGTGATGGTTATTATTTTGACCAGAAGCTCCGACCTGTGGCTCAGGGAGCTGAAAAGTGTGTTGCACGATTCTAGGTGCTAGTGGTTGCATGCCTGATACTGCCAAAATGTCGATGCACTGATTTCAATTGCAACTTTAAATGTTTGGTGCAATTTTACACTTTTAACCAGAAATGATCATTAAGCGGCTTTGATGAAAACTGGATCACATTGCACTGTTATATTCAGTGCAATACAAACTAATTTTTAGATGAGAGTTGTACCAAAAAATTAAACATAGGCAAGTTGAGTAGAACATGGTCTGTCTCTGCAATATTTTACGTGCAACTCATTGAAATTCTGAGGAGTAGATTTATGATCCAAGGCTAACCACCACTACTTTTTATAGCTGGAAGTAGGTTTACAATTAATGCATAGTTGGGTAGAGTTTTCAAGATTATTGTTTGGCCTGTAATATAAAGCACATTATTAAACATATTGCCAATTGTACCTGAAGATAAGTGAATTACCCAATTAGATTGTGCCACTTTTGAGCAGCTTCCCTGCTTTAAAAAAGCAAACCTGTAGATGCATAATACTGTACTTTGACCGTGAGTACTCTAAAATTAATATTAAGGACCTGAAAAAATAATCTTTAATCTATGAATGAGTTAAGAGCATATAAACTCCTGGACCCTAGATTCACAAGATATTAAGTTGACTAAGAATCGCTGCTCTAAAACAGTGAAAGGCACTGGCCTCTGACTGTGGAAGAGGTGTTCCCTGGAATGGAAAAGAATCACCATTAATCATAATCCATAGATGGAAAATTCAAAGACGATTGGACAAAGTGACCTTTTCACGGACTCCTGAACTTATATAAAAGAATTGCTCGTCATTGCCCAAAAATGGACAAGAGGGAATTGGCATTATCTATACATGACTATCAAGCACACACTCCAGAGGTCACGGTGAGTATTTGACCAAAGATGAGAGGAAATTTCAAGGAAATGCTGATGATTCGGGCATCTTAGTTGTGTGCTGTGGAGGTTCTGTGTGGAGTTCAGAGTGTTCCAAACTGCCAGATAGTTGCTGATAAATGAAGAACAGCTCAGTTTTTCATGAATGTCCAATCCCTCTACAATTCCACCTCCCACCAGGACAATCTGAGGGCCCATCACTTGTTCCTAGAAGAGAGGACCTATCTGCACTTCTTGCTCCACATGAACACTCCTTGCTTGAACTCTCTCATTGAATAACTCCTCTTTAAATTCCACTCACTTCTTCCAAATAAGAGGCATTACGATGGGAACCTGTAGGAGTCCAACTCACCTCTGTGTCTTTATGGGGTAGGTAGGACATTCCTTTATTCAGTCTACTCAGTTCTTCTCTCTCACCCCCTCTTCCAAATGTCGATGGTCACCTTGATGCCACATCCTGCGCTCACAATGAACCAGAAGATTTCATTATCTTTGCTGTCAGTTTCCACTCTGCTCTGTTTTTGAATTTTCACTTTCTTTTCTTGACTTCTCTATTTCAGGGAATGGGCTATCAGCCAATAACCACACAAACTATAGTCTCCCACAGTCACTCTGTCAACACTTCTTACTGCCTGCTTCCTATAAGGAATTCCGTTCTCCCAGTTTTTCCATCTGTGTCACACCACTACGACTAGGCAATGCTTCAGACATGCCTTCCTATATCCTCTGCCATGGATTCCACCTCACTATAGATGACAGGGTTGTCAACTATGTCTGTCGCTTTCCTAAACTTTTGCTCTCACTCTTTCTCCTTTGATTAGAGAATAAGGTATATGGAGAGATTGGACAAATTTGGATTGTATTTTTCTGGAGCATTGGAGGCTGTGGAGCAATCTGATAGAAGTATATCAAATTACGAGAGGCATAGACAGGGTAAATTTTGAGAGTTCTTTTTCCCAGGCTGGAAATGTCAAGTACTAGAGGGCATAGGTTTAAGGTGAGATGGGAAAAATTTGAAGGAGATTTATATGGTTAATGTTTTTACGTAGAGAGTAGTAGATAACTTGAAGGCACTGCCAGGGGTAGTGGTGAAAGCAGATGAGATAGTAATGTTTAAGGGACATTTAGACAGGCACATAAACATGCAGGGGATAGAGGGATATGGACCACCTCCAGCAGATGTACATTTAAATTGGCATCATGGTTAGCACAGACATGGTGGGCTGAAGGGCCTGTTGCTGTGCTGTTCTATGTTCTGACATAGAACATGTTTGAGTTCTCCTTAAATCCACCTTCCATTCTCTCAGCCAGGCTGTTCAGTGGATCATCCTTTGTAGTTTCCCTACACCTCTAGTGAGATGCCACCAACAGATGTATTTTCCCTCCCCTCCCCTTTCAGCATCCTGAAGAGATCATTTCCTCCACAACGTCCTGATTCACTCTTCTATTTCCACCAACACCCAGTCAAATTCTTGCAGCACCTTCCTGTGTAACCACAGGAGATGTAACACCTGTCTATCTACTTTCTCTTTTCCCATCACCCAGGGCCCTCTCAGTGAGAAGCAGCAATTCATATGTACCACCGCCACTTTTGTGTCATGTATTCGATGCTTACAACACAAGAGGTGCTGGAGGAACTCAGCGGGTCAGGCAGGATCTATGGAGGGAAATGGACAGTTGACGTTTTGGTTCGAGACCCTTCATCTGGATTGGAAGGAAAGGGGGAGATAGCCAGGTGGAGGCAATGAGTGCAGGAAGTGCTGGCAGGTGATAGGTGGACTATCTACCCCGGGAGACTACCCAAGCAGAATATGAGGTGTTGAGGTCAGGTGCATTCCCACACTGATGTGTCTGTCCACGGCCTCCTTCACTGCCAGGTCACAGCCAAATGAAACTTAGAGGAACAGCACCTCATGTTCCGCCTGGGCAGTCTCCAACCTGGCGGCATGAACATTGAATTCTCAAACTTCCGGTTACTCCTCCCTCTTTGTCCCTTTTCCCTTTTTCCTTTTTTTCCCTCTCTCCTCCTGATCCAACAGGCCTTTATCACCCTATGACTTTCCCCCCATCATCTCCATCTGCCCTTCACCCACCCACTCCTTTCACTGGTTCCCCCCCAACTATTCCATTCTCCACCTTCCCCTCCTATCAGATTCCATCATCTTCAGCCCATTGTCCCTTCCACCTCTCACCTCTCAGCTTTTGACATCATTCCCAGCCTCATCTGCCCTCACCTGAATCCACCTTTCACATGCCAGCTCTTGCTCCACTCCTTCCCTCCGCCTTTTTATGCTGGCTGTCTCTCCCTTTCTTTCCAGTCCAGATGAAGGGTCTCGACCCGAAACTCCGACTGTCCATTTCCCTCCATCGATGCAGCCTGACACACTGAGCTCCTCCTGTGCCTCTTGTGTTGCTCCAGATTCCAATATCTGCAGTCTCTTGAATCTCCATTTTGATGCTTACAATCTGGTCCCCTCTACATTTGTAAAACAAGCACAGGGAGGGTGATTGCTTTGCAGAACACCTCCATTCAACCGTAAGCGCGGCCCCATTCCAATTAAGCTGGACCTCCTGACTTTCAAGGTCAACACTGAGTTGATTCATTTTGGATAATTAGCATTTCCATTTAGTGCATTTACTGTTCTATTCTTTCTGATCATTATTCTAATCCTTGCTTTACCCTCCTCCACACCAACCTATTCTCTGGAACCTTCTTGTCATTTGACCACTCCTGCCTTTAGCTATCACAGTCCTTCCCTTGGGAACTCTTATCACTTTCCCATTTCTCTGCACCTTAAAATTGGTTTTACCTCTAACAAGACCCATGTCTTATCAAAGCTTATTAACTTGAAACACCAACTGTGTTTCTCCCTCCTCAGATGCTGGTTGACCTACTGAGCACCTCCAGCAGTTTCTATTTTTATTTCAGATTTTTGGCTTCTGCAGATTTTTTTTGCTTCTGGATCAATGTTTCCGTTAACTGACTTCTTTGCTTGAGTTGACATCTAACAAAGTCCAGTCAGGTTGCTATTTCTTCTCTCTCCCCCAGGCTGACACCAACGGACATGTGGGTGAAAGTGATGAGAATGTGGAGCGAGGCAACTGGTCCTCGAAGACTGACTACCTGCTCTCAGTGATCGGCTGCGCTGTGGGTCTGGGCAATGTCTGGAGATTCCCTTACCTGGCGTACAGGAATGGAGGAGGTACTGTAGAGAATTTACAGTACACAGGAGAGAAAGGCAGAATTAAAGGGAACAATTCATTGATCTGTAAATAGCACTAAATTCCAGGGAATGTTAATTATACCAAGAAATAATGTGGGTTTGCAATGTGGCTGTTGAGATACGACAGTACTTAATAACCAGAGTGAGATATTTCAATCAAACGATACTTTAAAATGAAAATGGTTGTGCCTTGGCGGATGCAAGGGGCTGATGTCAGAGCATGGGGCATGGACTTCCCATTAGCTGAGGAATTCAGGTCACAACTGAACATGGCACGGCCACCTGAGAAATTATATTGGAGGGGAGGGTATTGATGACGAAGCTGAGGGTGGTTGGACCAAGACACAGTTGTGAGGCAATCCTGAGCAATGTCCTGGGACCAAGGATCAAGTCGGAAGAACCATAGCTGGATGGGAGAATATTCTGTCATTCCTATTGACTGATTTTAGCAGAGCTTGTTGATGCCACACTCGGCCAAATGCTGCCTTGATGTTGAAGGCAGAAAATCCCACCCTGTTGTTGGATTTCAGCTCCTTTGAACATCTTTGTCTTTGGAATCTAACCTACAAGGACAAACACATGTTGAAGTATCCACAACCATGTTCAGCCAGAAGTATCAAATGATTGATCAATCCTGGCTTCTTGCTAAAGTCCCCACCAGCACAGATACCAGTCTTTAGCCAATTTAATTCACGTCACGCAAAATCAAAGAATAGCTCAGAGCAATGGATACAGCAAAGGCCATGGGTCTAGAGAACGTGCCACCCAGTTGTAGTACTGAAGACCTGCTCCAGAACTAGACATGCCTCTGGCTGAGCTGTTCCAGTATAAGTACAACATTGGCACCTGGTTGACAATGTGGAGAAATACTCAGGTATGTCCTATCCTAAAAAGCAGGACAAATCCAAACCAGCTGATTACCACATCATTAGTCTGCTCTCAATCACAAGCAGGGTGATGGAAGGTGTAGTTGGTGGTGTTGACAGCCACCAATAACCTGCTCAAAGGTCTATATTCAGTGTTGAGGACTCCCAGGGCCACTTCCGTCGGCTTGTATACCATTGTCCTGCCAGCATTGCGGGCCTGATCTATTGGTAGCACAGGATGTACTGACATATACCAAGGAATAGCCTGATAGTCTTTGGAGTGGTGGGTGTGAATTATAACCCTGTCAGCCTGATTTTCTTTATTATTTGTAACACATTAATTGTGTCTGTGCTTGATATCTGAAGGACCCAGAATCAATCTCACATTCTGCCTCCAGGATCAGGGTTTTAAGTTGGATCTGTTTAGAGATGGCACAGCATGCAGCCAGTAGAGCTGCTATCTCACAGTGCCAAAAATATGGATCAGTTCTGACTTCAGGTGCTGTCTGTGTGGAATTTGCATGTTCTCCTTGTGACTGCAAAGGTTTCCTTCAGATGCTCTGGTTTCCCCCCAGATCCCAAAGGCTTATGGGTTGGTGGGTTAATTGGCAGGAGGAAGGGTGGAATTGATAGAAATTTCAGGAGAATAAAAAAAAGGGATTAATGGTGTCAATGGATGGTTGGTTAGCATGGACTTGGTGGGCCGAAGGGCCTGTTTCCATGCTGTATCTCTCTATGACTCTGATTCAATGTGTATGTCAGCTCATCTTTACGATCCCACCAAATGTGATTGATATAAACCAAGCAAACAAAAATGTGAAAGCATTGTAACAGAAACAGGAAAGCAGAGAATAAATTGAACAACTAACTTCATTCAATTACTGAATAATTAGAAATGGACTGGAATTGATCTTTGCCACAGTCTCTTGAAAATCTGCCTCCAAAAATCTTATTGTAATCATGGTATGATCTACCAAGCAAGAATTAAAATAAAAATCAAAATTTGAAATCTGAAATAAAAAAATCTGAAATCTGCTGGAAATCTGAAATAAAAAAAAGAAAATGCTAGAAATAATCAGCAGGTCAATCAGCATCTGTGGAAAGGGAAACAGAGTTATTGGGTCTTTGAGAATGAAATTAAATTAATTCCTCTTTCAGCATGGATGCAAATCAGAATATGCTTGTATGGAGAGCTGCAGAGAATGAGAAAGATATAATGATAAATAGATAATAGATGATAGACAAATAGGCAAAGGAATGACTGATGAGAAAATGAGACATTGGAGGTTAGCTGGATAAACAAACCACCAGCTAAACAGGAACGGTACTAACAAACGGATGTGAATAGGAGGACTCAGCTTGTATGCCATTAAAATTCTTCATTGTGTCTTCCAGGTGCTTTTCTTATTCCCTACACACTCATGCTGGCGTTTGCTGGGATGCCAGTGTTTTTCTTGGAATCAGCCTTTGGGCAGTTTGCCAGCTGTGGCTGTATCACTGCATGGAAAGCCGTACCGATACTACAAGGTTATTATCACATTTTCAGCATCTCAACTAACTTGGCAAAAATTTAGATGAATAGGATATAGTTCAGGTGAAAAGTTGGGTGAAACATTGTCAGGTGGAACTTAAATCTGACAAGTGCAAGGTGATGCATTTTGGGAAGTCAAACAGGAGTAGGGCATTCACAATAAATGGGAGGACACTCAGTAATGCTGAGGCTTGTATTTTTCTAAATTAGATGTCCAGTAGACGGGATTATGTTAGACAAAAACAACTTACACTTTTATTGTGTCTTTCACATCCCAAAGCACATCTCATCCCAAAGGTGGCACCCTCTCTCAACACTGTCTTGGGAGGACAACCTGGATTGAGTGCTCAGGTCTTTGGAGAGTCACTTGAGCAATAAATTGTTGATTGGGACAAGAGTGCTGGCACTATTATTGGTTTTAGTTAAATGGTGCAATTAGGGTACTGATAGGTGGTTGGAAGAGATTGAAAGATTTAGATAAACAGTGCCTGTTAAAATAAATTGGAAGCGGGAATTCAGTCTCACTCAATTAAGTGGTGTGTCCCTGGAATGAAAAAGGAACACAAATTAAGTCCTTTGAGGAAAAGTGTGGGGTTAGTGCGGTGCTTAATTTAAAGACTAAATAACAGATGTAGCTCAAAGGAGCAGTCAGTCCTGGGGCAAGAAGAGTTCCCCCACAACCTTAGGAAGAAAATATTAGCCAACCATTCTCACTCTGGTTACTGACTTCTGTAAAAGATTATACACGTGTTATGATCATTAGGTGAGAACAGAACTGGACAAGCCTGGATGCCTCTCCCGTTCAATGATTACTGTCAGGAAGCAAAGCGTGATTAGGATTCATGGTCAAACCCTTGAAAAGTTAGGTCAGGGAAATAGTTTACAGCCAATTTTTGTAATTGTTTGTCCTTCAGCATCTCTAACATAATCCTTGACTTTGAAAATGGTAAAAATATGATTTAAGACATTAACTGATTAATTATTGTCAGAAGCATGTCCCCATTCCAATGTACACAATGGATCAGGAAGTCATCTCTTCATAAGTACAGACATTGCACCATCTAACACCACTGTGTTACTCTACAAATAGCATGATATTGTGCTGAATTTGTCCACGCACTCACTGTGTTTAACAGCTACACAAAACATTTCCTCAGGTAACTCAGAGAGTGGTTGCTTCTGTTGGCTTTGTCAATTAGCTCAAAAAAGGAGCTCATATATCTCTGGAATACTTTCCACAGCAGCAACTTGCAGTCAGAGACCGCTTCCTCCTCACCCCCGCCACCATCACCCTGCGGAAACTTTCTACAACTATTAAAAGCTATAAAGGTTTCAAAAAATGCACACTTCTGTTAAAGTTTAAAAATCACATTAAGCATAGTAAATCATCAAAAGTAGTAAAGGTTTGAAGTATCAAGTTTGAGGTGGTGGACCACTGATCCCAATTTCACTTACCTTGTCCTTAATGTATTAATACAAATCTTGACATATTTGCAGTACTTATTTCCAGCTCCTTTTGTACCATTTAACTCTGTGTTGGTCCCTTTATCGATACATTCTTTTACCAGTCTGGTTTGCCCAGTTTCCACTTCCTTTGCATTGGTATACCCTTTCCAGCATCTCCAGATTCCAGCATCTCCAGATTCCAGCATCTGCAGTCTCCTGTGTCTCCCTTGCCTTTTGGATCAATTCTGGCCTGGAGATCCTTCAAAGCAAAACTTAGACTAATCTGGTGCAAGCCTCAGAGGAGTGAGACTAATGCACAAAGTCTACGTTATGTGACTTCAAGTTGCAAATTTAAAGCATTCTGTAGGCACACTGCTCTGTAGGCCCTGGATCGTGAACAAGGTAAGAATTTCCTATGCAGTCACTCACATTGGTGGGAGTTCTTCAAACAGTAACTCACTGGGGCTGCTTTGGCAGAGATTTGCCTTCAATTGCCTAGGGGTAGTGGGGAAAGTGTTATAGAACACTGGCCATTTGGGTTGGGCTCCCAGGGCAGGTACAGTGGTGATCAGGTCCCAATCCTTCGGGGAGCACAGATGCAGCCTGACCTGCTGACACTTCCCAGCATCTAAATTGGTAAATTTAATTGGTGAGTTGGTTTCTTATTGTCACATGTACCGAAGTACAGTGAAAATCTTTGTTTTGTATACCATCCATACTGATCATTTCATTACAACGGTGCATTGAGACAGTACAAGGGAAGACAACAACAGAATGCAGAATAAAGTGTTACAGAGAATTTCTTTTCTCTCAGAAAATAAGATTTTCTGATTAGTAACAAAAGCCTCCTACCTAATCAGCTGGATTCAAGTACAGCAAATCCTTGATATTACACAGGTTTCAGAGGACAACTTTAACACCCATGTTATAGGTTCCCTGTGTTATTAGTGAAACTAACCTATACATATGTCTGTCTGGAGGGACATGGAAATCCACAGCACAACCAAAGCTATAATATCATGCAGTGTGTTATATTAAGGTTGCATTGTATTTCAATAAATTCCTTATCTAACATCTTGTTCCCTGTTCTGTTCTAAGGTGTGGGGATCACCATGATAATTGTGGTTACATTTTCCAACATTTCCTACAACTGCATCATCGGCTACAGCCTGTTCTACCTGTTTGCCTCCTTCCAGTCCCCCCTGCCGTGGGCAGACTGCTTCAGCTGGTGGGGTGCAGATGAAACCTGCAGCAGGACACCCAGAGGTACTGTGTATAATGTCTTTACAGCAAATATTCATCTTTCAATCTGTCAGCCTATACTATTGAAAAACTTTGAATGAATAAAATGACATCCTATACAGACCAGAACTGTGGGTGATGCATGACTTTATTATACAGACTGGGGCTGTGGGTAAAGATGTTTAACATCATATTCTTTTTGGGTATTTTGACTGAAAACTTTGGTCAATTACAGTGTATTCCATTCCACTCTCAGTCCTACCCTTTCTGACTTTCTGTGCCACTTCAGTCTTGCCTTTCTTTTGCATCTTGCTTCACTTGTAAGGCTGGAAATCAGACAGTTAGTGACATTTTTGAGGTGCAATTGAACAAAAAATGACTTTACCTGGAGGTGATTGCACTTGAGATCATTTCTGGACAATATGTCATCCCTTTGGTAGGAGCACCCATTCGATCAGGCATTTAAAGACATAGTCCAAGCAACCACATCTCACTGTTGCCCAGGGTAGGATGCACACCTAATGACATCACCATTCATGCAATGCCTATTTTCTGATTTCAAAGCATAAATTACAGCTAAGCGGTAGAGCCCCCAAATCTCCTGGAACTGCCTTTGTACAACTAGATGCACATCTCACAGGTATGTTGTTTCTTTCACTATTTCAATGGAAATTCTGCTGTAATTGGAAGATCTGCCTGGGCAACTTCAGAACCAACAACAGCCTGCTGAAAAATCTTCCGAAGTCCACCAAGTGTGCTTGTGCTATCAGGCATTTAGCTGCTCAGTACTCATCCAGTTGGTGCCTCAGAAGAAGTGTTATGGCCATTCAGGGTGAGTCAGAGATCTTGGGGCAGAAGGCAAAGACTTGCCTGTCAACGAAAACTCACATTTCAAATGTCCTTCCGGATAATGTCATGATTTTTGTAAGGATCTAAATTAGTGTTTGAGCTAAACACAACAATTATTCCGTGCACCAGAAATAGGTGAAACTCGATCTACAGACATCATTCTCTCACTTTCCAAGCTCTCCGTTCCACTGTTGAACTACTCACTTGCTTTGCTCCACTCTCAGCCTCATCCTTGTCCAACACTTCACCCACAATTTCAGCCTTGTCCAATGTTCGATTGTCAGTCTCAATTTTGATTAACATGCTCACTCTTTTCACTGGCATGAGATATGAGAATGAATTCAGCAGAATTGTTGTAACCTTTAACAATTTATCTTAAAGTTTGGAGGCAGCTGATTCCATTGGTTGTTTTAAAAGATATTTGGATGAGGTTCTTACAGAGTTTCAGGATGTGAGACTATGTAAGACTGTTCTTTAGAAGAGTCAGAACAAGCATAATGATTGAATATATGTGTTGACAATTTTGGGGATCACAAAACTTCCTTCTTCCTTCTTATTCCAAGTTTTTCTGTGACAGTCATAACTCACTGAAGGAACCATTTATGTTTTAATGCCGTAATATGACATTCAGAGTACTGGCACCATCAAATCACTCAATGAAAATCTACCATCACAGGCAGAGTGATCACCGGAGCTGAACTGTGCTGTGAGTGGAGTGTGCAGCCTGTTCCTCTCTGTCTGATCCTTCTGAACCTTCACATACCTGATGAAAGGGGATGTGACTGATTCAGTCACAGTACAACAGTTCTCCTGATTACTTGACTGGAAATGAACATCCGTTCCCAAGGAAATGTTCTTCTAAACCACATTCCACATTTTCCAGATCCACTCTGCAACCTCACCCTCGACGATGGGTATTCAGAAATTGTGAATACAACCTGGCTGCACACAAACAATAAAAGTTGCTCCAATGGATCAGAAGTCGACGTTCCTCACCAGGGCCCAAGTGAGCAATACTGGGAGTAAGTAAATTGCTACAGAGAACAGCACTATTCCACTGCACTGTTGTATCAGCAGCTTTCTCTTGGGAAGGATTATTGGGTGAATGTCCTTTTGATGAGGGAGAATGAGAGTTTGACTCAGACTGAGGTTTAGTTTCATCGTTGGTCTGTTACTGAATACAATCACAACAGGGGCATTTAAGAGTTAATAGCACCTTGGTTTTAGCATTGAGGGTTTAATTCAACCATATGTTGATCACAACTCCCTGATCTTTAACATAGCCATGGACAAGGATAGGAGCAGACAATATGGGAAAGTTTTTAATTGGGCGAGGGCTAATTACGATGGTTTTAGGCAAGAATTTGGGAGCAGAAATTAGGAACAGATGGTCTCAGGGTAATGCACAGCAGAAATGTGGAGGTTGCTTAGGAAACACTTGCATAGGGTTCTGGATAGGTGGGTTCCACTGAGACAGGGAGAGGGTGGTAGGGTGAAGGAACCATGGTTGACAAGAGAAGTGGAACATTTAGTCAAGTGGAAGAAGGATGCATACTTAAGGTTTAGGAAGCAAAAATCAGGCAGGGCTCTTGAGAATTATAAGGTAGCCAGGAAGGAGCTTAAGAAGGGACTTAGGAGAGCTAGAAGGGGACATGAGGAGGCCTTGGTGAGTAGGATTATGGAAAACCCCAAGGCATTCTGCATGTATGTGAAGAACAGGAGGATGACTAGAGTGAGGGTAGGACTGCTCAGGGATAAAGGGGGAAACATGTGCTTGGAGGTGGAGAAGGTAGGGAAGGTCCTGAATGAATACTTTGCTTCAGTGTTAACCAGGGAGAGGGACTTTGATGAATGTGAGGTCTTTGTGTAGAACAGAGAAATGTGCTGGAACATGTTGAGGTTAAGAAAGAGGTAGTGTTGGAGCTTCTGAAAAACATTATCCCCGGAACTGGATAGGATATAGCCCAGCTTACTACAGAAGTGAGGGAAGAGATTGCTGGGGCATTGACAATGATTCTCGTGTCCTCCCTGGCCATAGGAGTGGTACCTGAGGATTGGAGGATGCCAAATGTTATTCCATTGCTCAAGAAAGGCAATGAGGATAATCATGGGAATTATAGACCAGTGATTTCTATATCAGTAGTGAGCAAACTATTGGAGAGGATTCTTAGGGACAGGAATTATGAGCATTTGGAGAAGCATAGTCTTATTAGGAGTAGTCAGCATGGCTTTGTAAGGGGCTGGTCATGCCTCACAAGCCTAATTGGGCTTTTTGAGGAGGTAACAAAACAAATTGATGAAGGTAGAGTGGTGGATGTGGTGTATGTGGATTTTAGTAAGGCATCTGACAAAGTTTCCCCATGGTAGGCTCATCCAGAAGGTCATGGGGCATGGAATCCATGGAAAATTAGTTAGGTGGATTTGGAATTGGCTTGCCCACAGAAGGCAGAGGGTGGTAGTAGATGGAGCATGTTCTGCCTGGAGGTTGGTGACTAGTGGTGTTCTGCAGGGATCTGGTCTGGGACCCTTGTTCTTTGTGATTTTTTTTATATAAATGACTTGGATGAGGAAGTGGAAGAGTGGGTAAGTTTGCAGATGACACGAAGGTTGGAGGTGTTGTGGATAGTGTAGAATGTTGTTGTAGGTTACAATGGGATACAGACAGGATGCAGAGTTGGGTTAAGAAGTGGGGGATGGAGTTCAATCCGGAAAAGTGTGAAGTGATACACTTTGGAAGATCAAATTTGAAAGCAGAATACAAGGTTAATGGCAGGATTCTTCGCAGTGTGGAGGAACAGAAGGATCTTGGGGTCCAAGTCCATAGATCCCTCAAAGCTGCCATGCAAATTGATAGGGTGGTTAAGAAGGCTTATGGTGTGCTGGCCTTCATTAGTCGGGGAATTGAGTTCAAGATCCGCGAGGTAATGTTGCAGCTCTATCTAACTCTGGTTACTCCACACTTGGAGTATAATGTTCAGTTCTGGTCTCCTCATTATAGGAAGGATGTGGAAGCTTTAGAGAGGGTGCAGATGAGAGTTACCAGGATGCTGCCTAGATTAGAGAAAATGTCTTGTGAGGAAAGGTTGAGTGAGCTAGGGCTTTTCTCTTTGGAGAAATGGAGGATGAGAGGTGACTTGATAGAGGTGTATAAGATTATGAGAGGCATAGATGGACAGCCAGCACCTTTTTCCCAGGGTGCAATGGCCAATACCAGAGGACATCCATTTGAGGTGAGTGGAGGAAAGTTAAGGGGAGATATCAGAGGTAAGTTTTTTACAGAGTTAGTGGGTTCCTGGAACACACTGCCAGAGGTGATAGTAGAGGCTGATACAATATGGACATTTAAAAGACTGTTAGATAGGCACATGGATGTAAGAAAAATGGAGGGTTATGGGCTGTGTAGGAGGGAAGGGTTAGATTGATTAGTGAGGCAGGTTTATATAGGTTGGCACAACATTATGTGTTGAAGGGCACATACTGTGCTGTACTGTTCTATGTTCTATGTATTTCTGCAGTGAAGATATTATGAACTGTTTTATTTAATTTTCTTTTTCCTGAAGGAAAAATTCACCATTAGAGCATCCAAGTTATTTTATTACTTAAATTGCCCATCATTAATGTCAGTTTCAGTGTGTTATTAAAATGAATTAAAAACTTGTCTTTAACTGGTATTAAATCAGTTCATGCTGGTTAAATCTGTTTGCACTGGTTAGAGTGGTTATGTGTGCTGAATTCACACTAATATTAGAGGCACACTATTGACAAATGGTGCGAGATGTACTTAGCCTTATTCAAACTCTTAATTGCAAAGATAAAATGCAAGCATCACATCTTGCACTGTATACTGTCCCATCAAGACACGAGATGATCAGTCTTATTCAGGTTTTGTGGCTTCCATTTGTCTCTGAATCATGGACCCAGACCTAAGTGTTAGTCCTAGATCCTTACTGCAATCCCAGGTTCCTGTGTGTTTGAGTGTTCAGTAAGGATTTAAATGCTATTTCTAAATCCAATCTCCTTCTTTCTGTTTTGCATTTAACCCTTTTGTATACTGCAGATGGTAACAGGAAGATGGAAAACATCAATGATAACTTGGTTAGTGCTGGCCAATTTGGTTAGTGGTGGTTAAATTAGTTAGCACAGTTTTATAATAAATTTCCCACTGCTGCTTCCTCACAACTGCAGCAGTCTGGTTTCAGCCCTGACCTCGGATGCTGTCTGCGTGGAGTTTGTATGTTCTCCCTGTGACCATGTGGGTTTCCACCAAGTGCTCTGGTTTCTTCCCAAATCCCAAAGACATTCTCCTAGGTTAATTGGTGATTGTTAACTACCCCAGAGGCTGAGGGTAGACATAATATAAGTTTATAAAATTATGAGAGGCATAGATGGTGTAGACAGACAAAATCTTTTTCCCAACACAAATGTCAAATACCAGAGGACATGCATTTAAAGTGAGAGGGGAAAAGTTTGAGGAAGATGTGTGGGGCAAGTTTTTTGCAGAGTGGTGGGTGTCTGGAACAGCCTGCTGAGGGTAGTGGTGAAAACAGATAGATTGTGGTATTTAAGAGGCTTTTAGATAGACACACGAATATGTAGGGAATGGAGGGAAATGGATCATGTACAGGCAGAAGAGATTTAGTTTAATTTGAAATTGTCTTTGGCATAGGTATCATGGGCCAAAGTACCTGTTCCTGTGCTGTACTGTTCTATAGATCTTAAATGTCAACTCAGCACTTTGTCCCAACTCATTGCAGTCTTTTAAAATGGACATTGATGAAATCCACATCATTGATAGAATATTCCAATAGTTTATCACTAATAGTGATGTCTAATGAAGAAAGTTGTTATATAATAGATTTTTCTGTTGTCTTTCAGTAAAGTGGTTTTACGCCGGTCAAGTTCCATGGGTGAGACAGGGGACATAGTTTGGCATTTAGCCCTCTGTCTGCTTCTGGCCTGGCTGATCATTGGGGCTGCTCTTTCCAAAGGAATCAAATCTTCAGGAAAGGTAAAATGATTACAGTGAGTTTTCCCGTTCTTCTTTTGTGTTGGGGTTGATTTACATTGCAAGTGTTAATTAGAATGAATAATTTCACCCTAATTCTGAAGAGTCTTTGGAGACTTGAAATTATACCTGGACCTCTCAGGCCAGTGTGTTTGCATGCTCAGAGTTTCAAAGGTTGTAATGACTGAGAATTGTCACAACCTGCAGGATGACTGTCAGCCACGTTCCTGTGCCTGGACCTCTCTCTGTAGAGGTCAGGTTGATTGAAGCTCTGAATTTTCTGGCCTCTGGATCCTTCCAGGCAGCAGCCACTATTTCTGCCATATATTTCAGTTTCTTGCTCAAAGCAGTATCAGAGGGGTCACTCTGGCTCTGTATTCAGTAAGGAACAATGTGTATTTTGATTTTAGTGATGAGGAACTGGTATCTCATACAATACATTGCTGGTTTCCCCAAGGTGCCAGCAATCTTTGACTGTTCACATGTTCCCATAAGAGCTCCCTTGAAAAATCTGTATATCCCTGTATAGAAGAGGTTTCCTTTCTCAGGATCTGCAGGTCATCATGAATCATGAGGAGAATTTCCTGGGAGCTTCCACAGCTCCTTCATACTAAGGCAGTCAGTACTGCCTTACACTTTCACAAATGGTGCTGTCCAGAGGGATGGATCCTGGGGGACAAGGATTACTGTCTCCTTCCATGGTTATCATCACTGTACATTCTGACCATTCCAGTTGAGCATTGATACAACAATAGCCACAGAACAACACAGACAGAGACAGAAAAAGCTGTTGGATTCTGGTGTCTTCATCAATCTGAGGTGCATTGTTGTACAGATGCAGAGACTTCATTGTATTCTCCTACAAGCTGCATAACCTGGCAACTGGACCACAATCGGTGTCTGGAGATAAGCAACCAGGAGGGTTAGAGTGAGAACTGGGAAGAACAAAATGATGAGCAGGACCAGGAGGAAAATGCTGGCTCCAAGGTGGATGTTTCTGCCTAATGTTCAGAACTTCACCTCCCTAATGAGTGCAGGAAGAGGGCAACATACTCTGGGCAATAAGGGCTCTGATAATAGGGAAAGGATTCTCATGGACACTCCCCACGACAATGTCCCTTTCTGTATAGCTGTGATCTCTCATGCTCGCTCTCCCTCTCCATCCTGCCATGGTGACATTGCTGCCATCTCCAGTGTATATGTCTTAAATGCCTAATGCTCTTCTCTTATTGCTGCTCAGCAAGGGTTCACAGGTCCTTCCCAACTTACGAACACTCGACTTACGTACAGCCAGTACATACGAATAAGCATTTGGGAGACCGGTGGTATGGATTTGCTGGTTGCTGTGGGGCTGCAGGCATCTTCTGCCACCTGGGAACTTGGTATGTGGCTGCATTTCCAACTTGCGAACTGTTCCAGTTACGAACAGTTCACAGGAAGGGAACCCTGCTGTAACTTGGGGACGACCAGTACACAGATTGCCTTCTGACATTCACTTCTGGGTGGAAAACACAACATTTTTGTATGCCTATTTTCCATCGAGATTATAATTTCTTTGAGGGTGAGCCAAGTAGAGACTACAGCTACACTTAACAATATTTTAATGCACCAAACAAACTTCCGATCCAAGTTCCAGGCAGAAATGTTTCTCCTGACTAAAAGAACAACGGCAACTCCCCCAAACCCTTGGTATGTGCCCTCATTCTGAAGCTGATATCACTGGCTGAATTTCTAATCATGAAGGAAGGGTGGTCAGGACTGGCCCAGCGATTGGGCAAATTCAGGTTCTGGTTTCAGTCTAGAGAATTGAATTTGAATGTACAAGGAGAATGACAAAGAAACATGTAAACAAAATGTGAAGAGTTATCAGTATTCATCACAATGATCTATTTTCCAGTTTGAATATATTCATTGCGAAAAAGAGACAGACAAATGAGGGTGTTATTTTGCCATTTAAATTTGGCTAAGTATTATACCCTTCATGTAGTTATTTTACCTCTTTCATTGTCTTCTCTAATTATAGTTCTTCTAGTTTGTCTTTTGATTGGATTCAATGGTGTAGATGTTGTACCACCAACACAGGACAATCGAACAATCCCTCTCCATGCTCAGGTGGTTTATTTCACCGCAACATTCCCGTATGTGGTTCTGACTGTACTCGTAATCCGAGGACTGACTCTGGAGGGAGCCCATAAAGGGATTGAATTCTACATTGGAAGCCAATCAGACTTCTCAAAGCTGGCTGATGCTGAGGTAAATCTACTAGAGTAATCCACAGAACTACAGATGTCGTGTACAGTCAAATCCTCTCTGGTTTCACTAACGTTCCTTGTGTACTTCAGAAAATCTGAATCATATTCTATTTCTCATGCAGGAAAAGTAATATCAGTCATTGTAATCTGCATCTGTAAAACCCAAGTTATAACCAAGATCTCGTGGTCTTGCAGGTGTTGGCAGGCAGGAAGGGGAAGGTTTGCAAAAGCAGAGATAGAATGGAGCTGGATGGGACAGAACAACATGAGACAGAATGCAAAGATTATTTTTTACATCTTCCTTTCAAGCCTTTGGTCAAATTCAATTAAAGCTTTTCTGGCCCAACATTTTGCTTGACAGTGAACAGAACCCCCTGTTAGTTACCATTTCTTGGCCTGTTAACTGTTGATGGCATCATGTCCTACAAGTTCCTGTCACTGGGACAGGGAAAGGGTGTGGTCTCCTCCATGGGGAATCAGCGAGTTGTGTGGAAAGGGGAAGCAAAAGAGTAGGTCCTCGACCACTCAGACTGAAGGATTGTCAAGTTACCCACTCATGGTCTGAGAAAGATGTGTGATGTAGTCTGGGTGAATTCAAGGCAAGGTCATGAACAGGAAGAGAGAAAAATTGAGAGAGACAGATTAAAAAGTAAGATATGGTGTTATTTCCTTTAAAAACATTTCCACTAAGAACTCTAACCGAATTCCTCATTTGTAAGATTGCTGTTTTGCACCAGAAAGGGTCAAGCAAGTAATTCACAAATCACATCATTAAAAAAAAAGGATACAGTTCCTGAACATTGTGTGTTGAGTTTACTTTGTGTCTCCAGTTGAAGTGCAGGAACTTCACACTGCTGAGTGGATCTGAGTGTTGGGGCAGACAGCGAGAGGACACTCTGCAAAGTGAACAGTGGAGTAGCAGATGATGGAGGTCAACCCTTGGATTTCTGCATTTAGTCTGGAGTTACTGTGGTGATGTTGCATGATTAGCGAGTGATTCCAGCTTCACCTGCATTTTGATAACAAAGCTTTCAGTTTTTGACTTGATGTACCAGTATATTGTCATTAATTTCTGATCTGCACTTCTTTTACATCTCTTCCAATGTTAATTCCTCATAAATCATTTAAGATAAGGTTTCTTTATTAGTCACATACAGTATACATCAAAACACACAGTGAAATGCATCTTTTTTTGTGTAGAATGTTCTGAGGGCAGCCCGCAAGTGTTGTCACGCTTCTGCCACCAGCATAGCATGCCCACAACTTCCCAACCTGTACATCTTTGGAAGATGGGAGGAAACCAGAGCACCAGGAGGAAACCCACGCAGACACAGAATGTACAAACTCCTTACAGACAGTGGTCGGAATTGAACCTGGGTCACTGGCACTGTAATGGCGTTATGCTAACCTCTACACTACTGTGCCTGCTTAAACGTTTCTGTGCTGACTAATTCTATCTTCTGTTCTCCAGGTCTGGAAAGATGCTGCAACACAAATATTCTATTCACTTGCAGTGGGCTGGGGGTGTTTAATAACTCTCTCATCCTACAACAAATTCCACAACAACTGTTATAGAGACACCATCGCTGTCTGTATTGTGAATTGTGCTACGAGTGTGTTTTCTGGCTTTGCCATCTTCTCCGTCCTTGGACACATGGCTCACCTACAGGACAAATCTGTTTCAGAGGTTGCTGAGTCAGGTACCTGCAGTGTTAGGCTTATTGTACTGTATGTTGATGGAGCAGGGAATCTCACAGCCCACATGGGATTGTTATACCTTTGAATCCATACCAGGAGTTTCATTTACTGAGTAGATAAACCGGAAATTCTGACTACTGGCCATAATGGCAGCTTCATTAGTTAGACTTCTTTCTGCATCTTCAGCTCAGTTTTATTGTTTTCACGTTCTGGAGATGGAATCTGATCATGGAAACGTGAGGAAATCAGGGATATTAGAGAATGGTGAGTCTGGCAGAATTTCTCCTCAAGCACCAATACTTCTCTTCATTGTGGTCTCCTCCACACTGGAGAAACCAAATGCAGATTGAGCGACCAGTTTGTGGAGCACTTCCATTAGGTCTGCAGAGGTGACCTTGAGCTTACAGTTGCCAGTTACTTTAGTTTTGCATTCCATTCCCACACTGACCTATATTTATAGGTAGCCTCCTGCACTGTTTGAATGATGCCCAAAGTGAGCTTGAGGAACAACACTTCATCTTCAATCTGGGCACATTGTAGCCTCAGATTACAGTATCAGATTTAACAGTTTCATGTGATTCTCTTTTATTTTGGTTGTATCACAATTGGCCATTTCCGCTGTTGGGTTGTCCATCTGTGATGTGATCTAGAGTTTTTCTATGTCTGCAGACACTGCCTGATCTGTTGGGAATCTCCAGCATTCCCATAGAATCATACACTCAACATGGAAACAGGCCTTTCAGCCCTCCATTGACCACCCATTTACACAAATCCTATTTTATTCTACCCACATTGTTTGCAACCCCATCCCCACGAAGACCACAATACAAAACCCCTCAATCCACTGTGACCCAATCACCAAACTTACCATTATGCAATCTATCAGTGTGTGAGCACACAAACACAGGAATTGAGTGCAAGAGAAGACCACCCACCCCTCAAACATGCTCCACCATTCACTAAGGTCATGTCTAATATGATTGTAATCTTAACTTTCCATTCCCATCTACCTGCAATTATTTTTCATCTTCTTGCTCATCAAGATTCTACCTACCCAGCCTGAAAAAATACTCACAGACCCTGCTTCTACTACCATTTGGGGAAGAGAGCACCAAAGCTCACAATCCTCTTCGAGAAAGTTTTGCCTCATCTCTGACTTAAATGGGTGGCCCCAAATTCTAGATTCTCCCACAACAGGAAACATCCTCTCCAGATCCTGTCAAGACCCTGCAGGATCTTGTATGTTTCTATCAAGCTGCCTCTCAAACTTCTAAACTCCCGCAGATACAAGTCCAGCCTCTGCAACTCTCTGCAAGAAGTAACTTCCACTGCTGTGCTTGAAGTCGAGAACCATAAAACAGCTCCTTGGGTTTCAGATCTGGATAGGTCTGCTCTAACAAAAAGACAGAAACTGCTCTGAGTAAAATGGGACAATCTGTGAACATGAACATGGCAGCAGGTCAGTGGGAGGTTTATGAATGAAGTGAATGTGACCCAGAACTCACTGATGACTCAACGGAGCAAGAGCTCCACTTGCTGAAAAACCCAGTCATGGGTGGATGGTCACAGTCATAGAGTTACACAACATGGAAACAGGCCCTTTGGCCCAACTTGTCTATGCTGATCAAGTTGTCTACCTGAGCTAGTCCATTTGGCTGTGTCTATATCCCTTCAAACCTTTCTTATCCATATATCTATCTACTTGTCTTTTAAACATTGTAACTGTACCCACCTCTACCACTTCCTCCAGCAGTTCGTTCCATATACACCTCATCCTCTGTGTGGAAAAACTTACCAGTCAGGTCCCTTCTAAATCTTTCCCCTCTCAACTAAAACCTATGCCTTCTAGTTTTACACTCCCCTTCCCTGGGAAAAAGATTGTGACCATCCACCTTATCTATCTCCCCTCATGATTTTATCAACCTCTTTCGGGTCACCTCTCAGCCTCTTACACTCCAAGAAAAAAAAGTGTTATCCAGTGTCTTCTTATAACTCAAGCCCTCCAGTTGCAGTAACATCCTCATCTTTTCTACACTTTTCCAGCTTAATGATATGCTTCCTATCACTAGGCAACCAGAACTGCACACAATACTCCAAGTGTGGTCTGGCCAATGACTTGTACAGTTGTAACATAATGTCCCAACTCCTGTACTCAATGCCCTGACCGATGACAGCAAGTGTAGCAAACATGTCTTTCAGGAATACAGGGTGATTGGAGAGGTGAGGGGAATGCCACTTTAAAGAAAGATGCTCACAAACATGCAAAAAGGAAGTATAAGTTGGGCAAAAGGGCAACACAGTAAAGTCCCGCAGATCCCAGAAAACTGAAATGAAAACAAAAACGATGAAAATACTCATCAGGTCATGAAACGGAGTTCCTTTGTCAGAACTGAGAAAAGTGAGAGACATAAACGTAAGAGACAGAAGTTAGAAATTTAAGATGCAGAGGAAGAGAATAAAGGCGAAGAACAGTGACAGGCTGGAGAGATTAAATGACCAAAGTAGTGAGAGTGCAAAGTAAAAGAGGGTGGTGATCGGACAAATAAGGGAATGTAGGGTCAGTATGGAAGAAGTGTGAAGTGATTAGCTGGGAGAACACTCTAAACTAAACCTGCTGAAATTGCCGATATTGTGCATTGAGTCCTGAAGGCTACAATGTGCCCAGTTTGATGATGAGGCGCTCCTGTTGCTCAAGCTTCCAATGAGCTTATAGAAGCTGAGGGCAGAGAGCCAGAAGAGTTGTGGGATGTAGAATTAGAGGGAAGGAAATGGGGTGGAAAGGGTGGGGGAGGAGGGAAGGACAGAGGAATCCACACATGAAGGAAAACTAAGAGTTCCAGTTATGAGGACAAGGAGTTGTAAGCTGCATAAAGGAAAAAGAAGAGAAACTTGTAAAGAATATTGGAACTATCATTTACAATTTTTGTTTGATTAACAGCTCAGTGTTTAATCCCTCTATCAACATCACAAGTTAGCTTGGTTGTTCATTATCACAGCTTGTGGGATCTTCCTGTGTGAAAATTGGCTACAGTTTTTCCCACACTGCAAGAGTGTGTTTCTGAGAGACATGTAAAGACGCTGTAAAATTATTTTAAGTATTATTGGCATTGTACTCACTTAGTATCTGTTTACACTTTTAGATCAAAATTGCCCATTAATATTGTGTCATGATTTATATCGTCAATACACTCTACACGCAGTGTTTTGCATCATAAATGCACAGTCTAGCATAAGTGATTTCTGTCACCAATGCATTGAATCAAATTTATGTTCTGAACTATACATGAAAGACAATCAACATTGCCACTTTACAATATCTTTATTGTATAAAGTACAGTGTCAATGTATCACTGTACAGTTGTACCAATATATCATTGCACCATTTCCACTGTATCCACTGTTTAGGTTTTGGTTTGGCTTTCATTGTGTATCCAGAGGCTCTTGCACAGCTGCCATGGGCACCTCTATGGTCCATTTTGTTTTTCTTCATGTTGCTCACCCTGGGACTCGACACTCAGTTTGCAGCTTTAGGTGAGACTTATGTTCCTTTCTTTAACCCATCTCTTTCAAGTTTTATTAAAGGATGCTACCAAAGTAATAAGGCTGATAATATAAGATGAGGACTGAATGTTGTTGTTGGCAGTGGGGGAATGCATGGTGGTCTGTACATCAGGATATGTGGTAGAGTTCCCGTCTGTGCCTTATTCCGGAATGGAATGTGACTGTGATCCACTTAGTTCAAATCCTGCACTGGAAATTTGGACACCACTTCATCCTTGTGACAATTGTCATGTTGCTGTCGCATGGGCAGATTGATTCCCAATGCAAGGTAGGTCACGTTATTCCAAGGAACCTCTGTCATTGCTCATCCCCAGATAAACAAAAGGAAGTGTCCTGGAATCAATCCCAGCTCTGCTCAAGAAACCCCGTCCAGGTAAGTGTCCTCGACTTGAGTGGGGCTCTTTGCGTCTCCTCCCACCCTACCCCATTTGCTGCCATTGTACAAACTGTCATTCCATCTCCCCACCTGCTTGTGTTTCAGGGCTGCAGCAACAGGTGGACAGTTGCTGATGTGATGCCCAGTGACCCCTTAACAAAGAATTAATGGCACAGATCAATTTCTCACCCATATCCATTTGGTGATTGTCTGCTTACTAACCTACTGGAGTATCAGGCAGTTTCAAATGGGTTAGCAGCTGTAGTAATGAACCATGCAGGGAAATGTCACTCTGCACCTGAGACTGTTGCTCTAAGTTATGTATTTCAGTGATTATGAGTCTGTCTGTCTAGGTTGTAATTCAACATCCTATTCTATTTCCCAAACCTGATGTTTCTCTGCCTGAGCCCCAGACCTGTTGCATTGAATATCCAAGGATAATAATTGTGCAGTTTGAGATTTCTCTCCAAGTGCAACACACAAGATGCTGATGAACTCAAGAAGGTCAGGCAGAACCTATGGAGGGAAATGGACAGTCTTGTTTCTCTCTAAGTGTTTGCTACACACTAATGTAACAGGAATGGGAGTAAAAATGCATGAACATCTAGTTGCAGGGTTTTAATAAATTACAGATTATTTGTTCGTTTGAAATTTTCTTTTATCAGAAATAATTATAACAACCCTAGTGGACCAGTTCCCTAAGCTTCTGCAATCAAAGCATCTTTATCTGATGAGTGGAGTTTCCTTCGTGTTTTACTTCCTTGGCCTTCTGTTTGTAACAGAGGTATGTGGTCCTTTAATGGTTTGTTATATTTCCATGTGTAGTACTAGTTATAACTCAATGAAGTCAGAAACTTGACAGGAGTGAGTAATAAGGAAGGATCTGGTGAACTGGACACATTGTGTTTCCATTTGTTTAATGTTGTGCAGCAAAGATATGGGACTGACTAAAGTTCTCATCTGCTGTGACCAAACATAGAGTCTGCTGGAAGGATGAAACTCAATCCTCACCCAGATGTTGTCTGAAATCTCTTCCTCTATCATAAGTTCTTGGGTGTGTTTCTGGGGTCCTTCATTCTGCTGAAATGCTTGTCCTTCAATCAGAAAACTATGATAATAAATCCAAGATTTTGCCACAATACTTGACACACCCAGAGTCACATACTTCGTAAACAAAAATATAAAAGAAAATCAGCAGATGCTGTAAATCTGAAATAAAATCAGGAAATACTGGAAATACTTAGTGGGGTGGGCAGCGTCTGTGGTGAGAGAAATATTTGTGACAATGGATCAGAACTGTTTCCCAGTTTCTGTTTCCACAGATGCTCCCTCCTCTCCTTCCCACTGCTGTTTTCCTGCCCTCCACCCCATCCTCATCTTCCTCCACCTCCATCTCTTCCTCTGTTACTGTTGAATTTGAGGGGGACAGGAACATCACCTGATACCCTGCAGAAAGGGAGAAGAGGGTTGCCGAAATAAGCACATACAAGTGAATGAATCAGCAAATATTTCAAATAAGATGCTTTTGTAGACTAACAGGGGTATAAAAATAAGGAAGACAAATGTTAGGCAAGTATACCGGGTAGATTTCTTTCAGCCTTTGCTATTGACTGGTGTCCAGCCTGGTAAGGCATTGAGCATCTGTGTGGCCTCGCTCCATATACTGGTATTATAACTAACTGTCTAAGGTGGGCATTTGTATGCTTGGTGTCTGTGTGTGTGTTTAACTCACCTTAACATGATTTATCCTGCACTGCACCATTGAAGGGGGTCTGTAACTCCAGGCAATCATCACCTCCTGCCACTCACAGGGAACGACTGCCCTAGTGGATTGCTGTGTTGTTTTGGAACTTCTATTTTATTATTGAAGGATGCAGAGATCTGCCAGGCAGCTCACCCAGAACATAAGGGAATGAGCAGATGTTAGTGGGTGGTTCATATTGAGTATTTGTGCACATATTTCATATCCCATTAGCCTTGTATTTTGAAAGTTGAGGGTTATGATCTTTTCATGCAGTATTTTCCTTTTAATTTTAGGCTGGAATTTACTGGATAAATTTAATTGATTATTTCTGTACTGGGTGGATTCTCATTACAGTTGCCCTGCTGGAGCTCATCAGTCTAAGCTGGATTTATGGTAAGCATGGTACTGAACTGGGAAAATAAACCAATGAAACTAAACCAAATAATTAAATTACAGAGGACATGTTGATCAAATGAAACAAATGAACTGGGTGGTCTGATGTAGATATCCCTTTTATCTAAAGATTGTTGGTGAGGAAAGAACTCTCCTTAATTGCTAAAGACCATTTCCCCTCTTATCCCAAAGGCCATTGTGAGACAGACTGCATCTTTCAGAGACTGGCTGAGGACATGACGACCAGAAGAAGGAGGCAGCCATACACCCACTGAATCTGCTCCACTGCTCAATAAGTGTACAGTTGTGCTCTCCTTATCGGAGGAAGGAGCCATATATCTGGGAGGGAGAGCAAAAAGGCTCACTAGGTTGATTCCTGAGATAAGGAATTTCATATGAAAGGTCATTGACCTGAAACATTAACTCTGTTTCTCTCCCCACAGATGCTGCCTGACCTGTTGTAGATATCTAACATTTTCTGTCATTGTTTTAGATTTCCAGCATCTGTTGTGTTTGGCTTTTGATCGCCATTTGTGATTGAGTCACTTGGAATTTAACAGAATGAGAGTCGATCTGATTGAAACATAAAGGAGCTTGACAGGTTGATGCTGAAAGGATGTTTCTCCTAGATGGAGAATTCAGAGTTAGATATCTCAGGAAAATAGTCACCCATTTACAACTGATACAAACTGACATTTCATCAACCGGAAGGGCTGGATCCTTAGTGCCCTGCAGATGATTGTTTTACTACTTACTCATTTCTTGGGCTCTGGGTGTTGCTGTTGAGGCCAGCATTTATTACCCTTGTGAAAATAGTGGTGAACAGCCTTGTTGAACCACCACAGTCCTTCTGGTGAAGGTGCTCCCACAATTCTGTTGAGCATTGGGTTTGAGAATTTAGGTCCAGGGATGATGAACAAACAGCAATGAATTGCAGTACAATTTGTATGTGTTACACATGGCAGCTACGGCAGCCACTGTGCACCAGTGGTGGAGGGAATGAAGAGTGCTGCTATGTCCTGGATGGTGCTGAGCTTCTTGAGAGCTGTTGGAGCTTCACTCATCAAGGCAAGTGGAGAGAGTCTGATCACATTCCTGCCCTGTCCTTTGTAGATAATGGAAGTGCTTTGGAGTCACTCACCAGAAGATGTCCAGCTTCTGACCTGCTCTCATGGCCAGAGTATTTATGTGGCAGGTCCAGCTGAGCTTCTGGTCACTGGTGACCCCCATATTCAAGTAACAATAGAGTTTTGGATATGTAGATGATGCAACCACATTATAGGAATGATGTTAAACTGGAAAGAGTGCACAAAAGATATACAAGGATGTTTTCAGGACAAGAGGGCCTGAATTACAGGGAGAGGTTGGCCAGGCTAGGTCTTTATTCCTTGGAGTTAGGAGAATGAGAGGTGATGTTATAGAGGTTTATAAAATCATGAAGGGCATAGACAAGGTGGATGGTAGCAGTCTTTTCCCCAGTGTAGGAGAGTCCTAAACTAGGGGGCATAGGTTTAGGGTGAGAGGGGAAAGATTTAACAGGGACTTGAGGGATAACCTTTTCACATAGAGGTTGGTGAGTATATGGAACGAGTTGCCAGAGGAAGGTTTGGACCAGTGATCCAGAGCCTGGACAAAGCATTTGGAGAAAAATGTTTAAATTCCACCATGGCTGTGGAGAATTATAATTCCGTTAATTAATTGAACTGGAATCACAAAAGAGAACATTTGGCCGGCTAATATCCTTTGGGGAAGGTAACTTATCCCCTGGCTGAGCCTGGTCTATGTGTGATTCAAATCCCATGGCAATGAAATGGCACTTAGATGGTTTTTCTTGCTTCAAATTGCAGTGACTTTGATGTAACAATGTTCAGGTCAAGGAAAAGGTTCACCATCACCTTCTCAAGGGCTATCAAAGGGGAGCTTTAAATGCTGACACTTCCAGCAGCACCTACACACCATGAGGGAAGAAACAAGTTATTGAGCATCTCTAATTTCCTGCTGTCCACAGGGGTAAACAGATTCATCAAGGACATTGAGATGATGATTGGGGAAAGGAATTGGCTCTTCTGGCTGTGGTGGAGAGTGTGCTGGTGTTTAATCTCGCCATGCTTGCTGCTGGTAAGAGGTCACATCTTCCACTGATTTGAACTAAGAATAATCCAATCTCAGAATTTCTGATCTTTCTCTGTGAATCCATTTAAACAGGCAATATTAACCTGGTCTTTAGCAACATTTTCCCCACCAACATTCGGACCTGTTGAGTACCCTGTCTGGGCAACAGGACTCGGCTGGTGCATGATCATCCTCTGCATTATGTGGATCCCCATCGTCGCTATTGTGAGAGTTGTCCAAGCTGAGGGCTCCACATTGTTTCAGGTGAGGGAACAACTTGAAATCTTTCAAGGAATAAATCCATGAAATGAGGCCGAGGGTGATGTTTTAATCAGCAGATTGGATGACACAGAGTCACAAGGTATGGATAGCAGTTAGTAACGTCAAAGGAATTTCAGGATTTCTGGGGTTTGAGCGGATCTTCCGGTTGTTGAACAGGCGTGTTAATTCGTTGTCCCCCTCTGGCTGGGGCTCAACTGAAAGCTCCAGTTAACTCTTCAACCGTTTCCTATGGTTGAGATAAACTGGTCCATTGGTGGCCATCGTCAAAGGACAAAGCGATGGTCAAAGAGATGGCCAATTTGCAAGGAAGGGCAGGAAGAGGTGGGTTTAAGGGTGTTGGCCAGAAAGCCTGTCCATCTGGAGTTCGGGGAGCAGTTGTCCAAGGAATTCTATTTTCAGAGATTCCAATTCTGCAACTGGGGGTGCAGAGTCCTTCCTCGAGCTCCAGCCTCCGCTGGGCCTGCTCCCTCCTGTACCTGACCATAGTTGCCATCAACGGTTGTGATCCCAGTTCACTCTGGCTTATTGCTGAAGTATTGAGTTCACCTGCCAGTGTGCAGCCCACTGATGCCTCAGACTGGTGACAGAAGCTCTCTACATAGGAGGTGGATCACCCTCAGCTGTTTTGGTAGTCATTAGCAGAATGTGGGAGTTCACAAATAGAGGGACGTTCTCAGTGATGGAGGGGGAATTGACTGCTCCCACATCACCTTAACTGCTCCAAAGTGGAACAACAGCGGAAAAGCTCTCAGTGCCTCCATCTGCCGGTTATCAGTGCTCACCCCCAGCAAATCCTTCCAGAGGAGCTTAACTCAGGGTGATCTCATCAAAGTGCATAAGGTGAAAGAGAAGAGAATAGATATCTTTCAGTTGGCAATGTACGAATTAGTTAGGACTTGGAGTCACACTTTTTAAAAGGTTAAATCTTAGTTAAATCTCAAGAGGTAGTCAAGAAGTCCCTGATGCCCAAGGTGTCAAGAATCACAATGAGACTCTGACATCCAGGGTATGAGGAATCTCAACTACCCTGATACCCAGCAGGGAGTTGATGGGAATGTGGTGAGTATAAAAAAAATTGGGCTTAATATAAGATGGGTGTTTGATGATTGAAGCGATGAGCTGAAGGCCTGGTTCTGTGCTGCATGACTCCATGATTTCTCCTCAGTAACCTTTCTCTGACTCTGTGGAGAGGCTATTTATCAGAGGAAACATTAATTGTTTCTTCTGAAAGGGGGCATCTCTTTGAAACCTACCAAATATTGAAAGGCCTGGGTGAAGAGGATGTTTCCAGTAGTGGAAGTGTCTCGGACAACAGGGCACAGCCTCAGAATAAAAAGACATTCCTCCTCATCTCTGTTCTAAAGGGACGTCTTCAGCCAGAGGGTGGTGAATCTGTGGAATTTATTGCCAAAGATGGCTGTGGAGGCCAAGTCATTGGATATATTTAAAGTGAATGTTCATAGGTCTTTGATTAGTAAGGGTGTCAAAGGTTACAGGGAGAAGGCAAGGGAATGGGGTTGAGAGGGAAAAATAAATCAGCTATGATTGAATGGCGGAGCAGACTTGATGGGCTGAATGGCCTCATTCCATTCTTATTTCTTATGGTCCTGTGGTCTAATTAGATGAAGACCTGTAATTTGGATGCCTTAGTTTTTGCAGTGAGAGCATGTTATTAAGTTCATTTGACATCAGCTGCAGCAGTATTTTCAACAGTAACATTCATCTGATGCAATAGTCATTTATTTAGTGCATTGACTGCCTGTGTACTGCCTGGCTAAGCCTTGGGGTCATAGAGCACAGACCATGCTGAGCATATCATCAGCCATCCTACACTAAGCACATTTTTAAAATTTTCCTTACAATCCTTTCCACTCTCCCCAAATTCTACCACTCACCTACACATTAACAAAAACTTACAGTAGCCAGTTAACCCACCAACACACCAGTCTTTGGGATGTGTGAGGAAACAGGTCACAGGGAGAATGTGCAAACTCCACATAATTAGTGCTGGAGGTCAGGATTGAACCTGGGTCGCTGGACCTGGGTGGCAGCAACTACTGTGCGAAGTTGGTGTTTACATTTGGGTGTGTAATATTACAGAAGAACAGTTAAATATAATTAGAATTGTTAGCTTTATCTCGTTTGAAATTAATGTTGAGAAACCATCAAATATAAATATGAAACCTTTCACTTTCCACAGAAAATTTCTGCCGCTTGTTCCTCAGCTCCTGATTGGGGTCCGTGCTTGGAACAGCACAGAGGGGAAAGATACAGAAACAAGCCTGATTCTACAGAAGTTCCTACTATAGAAGTGTACCTTCTTCCAACTGAGACAGGAACATATAAGGACATTTAATCTCATAAGCAATAGCTTTGAAGATTGATAGGTCTCCTGTAACTTCAGTGGGAGATTTGCGGAACAGCTAGCAACTTACTGGAACATACATGGGCATGAGTCTGGGGTGGGCTGGGCTCAAGGGCATTGAGCATTAGAGTTCCTGTGCCATGAACATTTTTTATACCACATTTGAGAATGGGGTTAATATGGGTTTCTGGCCACGGCATAATGTGAACACAAACACCTCAATGATTCCTATCTATAGTTCCCAGTGGCTGGGTTTCATTACATTAAACATTCAATTCCTTTTATTAGGTACAGGATGTAAGTGAAATCTGAAGGACCTGATCCACGCTGATATTTGTCTCCAGTTACTGACGCTTTCCCAGACCTCAGAACCATGAGATCAATAAGCACAGATTCTGATCAATGCTTTAATCACCATGTTCAGTAAAACTGAATTATAGAAAAGCACGGAAATTCCAGCAACATGCAGTAGATCACATATACACTTTCCTCTGGTAGGAATTGACCAGAACTACCTTAAAATCACAGCCTCACACTGTTTCTGCTACAGCTCCTATGGAATTTCATTGCATCTGGTGTATATGACATTAAACTCATCTGAATCCAGCTGAAAGAGAAAAGTGAGGTAAACTGGTAAAAGGGGGAGTTGATGTGTATAATGGTGGGAATAGGTTACAAGGAAATATGTGGGGGTATGGGTCTAACAGGATTGCTTTGTGAACTGGCACAGACTCAATGGGTGGAATTGCCTGCCTCGATGTCATAAGGAAATCCTATCGAAAAGACAGGCAGGTGGGCAGAGTGAGTGGGGTGGCTCTGTTGGTAAAAAATGAAATCAAATCCTTAGCAAAAAGTGACAAAGGATCAGAAAATGTAGAATCCTAGTGGGCAGAGTTAAGAAACTGCAAGGGTTAAAGGACCCTGATGGGAATTATATGCAGGCCTCCAAATAATAGCCAGGATGTGGGATACAAATTACAGCAGGAGATAGAAAAGGCATGTAAAAACAACAATGATATTGTGATCACGGGGGATTTTTATATGCAGGTAGATCGGGAAAATCAGGTTGGTACTGGATCCCAAGATAAGGAATTTGTAGAATGCCTTTGAGATGGCTTTTTAGTGCAGCTTGTGGTCGAGCCCACGAGGAAAAGGCAATTCTGGATTTGATGTTGTGCAATGAACCAAATTTGATGAGGGAGCTTAAGGTAAAGGAACCCTTAGGAGGCAACAATCATAAAATATGATAGAATTCACCCTGCAATTTGAGAGGAAGAAGCTAAAGTCAGATGTATCAGTATGACAGTTGAATAAAGGTAACTACAGCGGCATGAGAGAGGAGCAGGCCAAAGCTGATTGGAGGGGATCCCAGCAGGCATGATGGTAGAGCAGCAATAGCAGGAGTTTCTGGGAGTAATTCAGAAGATGCACAATCAGTTCATCCCAAAGAAAGAAGCATTCTAAAGGGAGGAGGAGGCAACCATGCCTGACAAGGGAAGTCAAAGAGCATAAAAGCAAAAGAGAGGGCATACAATATTTCAAAAATTAGTGGGAAGCTAGAGGATTGGGAAGCTTTTAAAAACCAACAGAAGGCAACTAAAAAAGCAACAAGGGGAGAAATAGTGAAATATGGAGGTAAGCAGGCTAATAATATAAAAGAGGATAACAAAAGTTTTTTCAGATATATAAAGAGTAAAAGAGAGGCAAGAGCAGACATTGGACCACTGGAAAATGATGCCGGAGAGGTAGTAATGGGGAACAAAGAAATGGCGGACAAACTGAATAAGTATTTTGCATCAGTCTTCACTGCTGAAGACACCAAGAACATGCAAGAAATTTGAGAGAGTCAGGGAGCAGAAGTGAGTGTAGTCACTATTACTGAGGAGCAGGTGCTTGGGAAACTGTAAGGTCTGAAGGTAGATAAGTCACCTGGACCAGATGGACTACACCCCAGGATATTGAACGAGGTAGCTGAAGAGATTGTGGAGGCATTAGTAGTGACCTTTCAAGAATCACTAGATTCAGGAATGGTTCCGGAGGACTGAAAAATCACAAATGTCACTCCACTCTTTAAGAAGGGAGGGAGGCAAAATGCAGTTAGCCCAACTTCAGTGGTTGGTAAGATGTTAGACTCCATTATTAAGGATGAGTTTTGGGGTACTTGGAAGCATATGATAAAATAGGCCAGAGTCAGCATGGTTTCTGAAAGGGGAAATCTTGCCTGACAAATCTGTTGGAATTCTTTGAGTAAGTAACAGGCAGGATAGACAAAAGAGTGGATGTTGTTTACTTAGATTTTCAGAAGGTCTTTAACAAGGTGTCAGACATAAGGATGCTAAATAAAATAGGAGCCCATGGTATTACATGAAAGGTGCCAGCATGTATAGTAGATTGGCTGACTGGCAGAAGGCAATGAGTGGGTATAAATGGGGCCTTTTCTGGTTGGCTTCCAGTGACTAGTGGTGTTCCGCAGGGGTCAGTGTTGGGTCCGCTGCTTTTCACATTGTATGTTAATGATTTGATGACAGAATTGATGGCTTCATGGTCAACTTTGTGGATGATACAAAGATAGGTTGAGGGGCAGGTAGAGTTGAGGAACCAGAGAGTCTGCAGAAGGACTTGGACAGGTTGGGAGAACGGGCAAAGAAGTTGCAGATGGAATATAGTGTAGGGAAGTATACAGTCATGCACTTTGGTAGAAGGAATAAAGGCGTAGACTATTTTCTAAACGGGAAACGAGTTCAGAAATCAGAGGTGCAAAGGGACTTGGAATTCCAAGTGCAGGATTCCCTAAAGGTTAAATAGCAGGTTGAGTTGGTAGTAAGGAAGGCAAATGTAATGTTAGCATTTATTTTGAGGAGACTAGAATATAAAAGCAAGGACATAATGCTGAGGCTTTGTAAGGCATTGGTCAGACCACATTTGAAGTATTGTGAGCAGTTTTGGGCCCCATATCTGAGGAAGAATTTGTTGGCATTGGAGAGGGTCCAGAGGAGGTTTACAAAATGGTCCTGGGAATGAAAGAATTAATGTGTGAGGAGCGTTTGATGGCTCTGGGCATGTACTCGCTGGAGTTTCGAAGCATGAGGGGGGATCTCATTGAAACCTACTGAATACTGAAAGGCCTGGATCGAAAGGATGTGGAGAGGATGTTTCCAGTAGTGGGAGAGTCTGGGACCAGAGGGCACAGCCTCAGAATAGAAGGACATCCCTTTAGAATAGAGAAGAGGAGGAATTTCTTTAGCTAGAGGGTGGTGAATCTGTGGAATTCATTGCCACAGACAACTGTGGAGGCCAAGTCATTGGAGATATTTAAAGCAGAGGTTGATAGGTTGTTGATTAGTAAGGGCGTCACTGCTTAAAAATAAAGAGTCACTATTTAAGACACATGAAGGAGAACCACAGAACCATAGAACCATAGAACCATACAGCACAAAACAGGCCCTTCGGCCCACCATGTTGTGCCGTCCATCAAACCACCCTCACACTACCTAACCACTTCCTCCCGCATATCCCCCCATCCCACACTCCTCCATATGTCTATCCAACAAGCTCCTGAACCTGTCCAATGTATCTGTCTCCACCACCACCCCAGGCAGTGCATTCCATGCACCAACCACTCTCTGGGTGAAAAACCTCCCCCTGACATCTCCCCTGAACCTCCCACCCATAACCTTAAAACCATGCCCTCTCGTCTTGAGCATTGGTTCCCTGGGAAGTAGGCGCAGACTGTCTATCTATTCCTCTCAATATTTTATATACCTCTATCATGTCTCCTCTCATCCTCCTCCTTTCTAGTGAATAAAGCCCTAGCACCTTAAGCCTCTCCTCATATTCAATACTCTCCAATCCAGGCAGAATCCTGGTAAATCTCCTCTGCACCCTCTCCAACGCCTCCACATCCTTCCTATAATGAGGCGACTAGAACTGAACACAGTACTCTAAGTGTGGCCTAACTAGAGTTTTGTAAAGCTGCATCATCACCTCGCGGCTCTTAAACTCAATCCCGCGACTTATGAAAGCCAACATCCCATTGGCCTTCTTAACTGCTCTTTCCACCTGTGAGGCAACTTTCAGTGAACAGTGAATATGAACACCCAGATCCCTCTGCTCCTCCGCACTGCCAAGTACCTTGCCATTTACCCAGTACTCTGCCCTGGAGTTTGTCCTTCCAAAGTGTACCACCTCACACTTCTCCGGATTGAACTCCATCTGCCACTTGTCAGCCCAGCTCTGCATCCTATCAATATCCCTCTGTAAGCTCTGACAGCCCTCCACACTATCCACAACACCGCCTATCTTAGTGTTGTCCGCAAACTTACTAACCCAGCCCTCCAGCCCCTCATCTAAATCATCTATAAATATCACAAAAAGTAGAGGTCCCAGAACCGATCCCTGCGGGATGCCACTAGTCACTGCCTTCCAATCCAAGGGCACTCCTTCCACCACAACCCTCTGCTTTCTACATGCAAGCCAATTCCTAATCCACACAGCCAAGCTTCCTTGGATCCTTTGGCCTCTGACCTTCTGAAGAAGCCTACCATGATGAACCTTATCAAATGCCTTACTAAAATCCATGTAAATCACATCCACCGCACTGCCCTCATCAATCTTCCTGGTCACCTCCTCAAAGAACTCTATCAGGCTTGTGAGGCAAGATCTTCCCTTCACAAAGCCATGCTGGCTGTCCCTAATCAGTCCATGATTATCTAGGTGTTCATAAATCCTATCCCTTAGAATCCTTTCTAACAGCTTACCCACCACAGACGTGAAACTCACGGGTCCATAATTCCCTGGCCTATCCCTATTACCTTTTTTGAACAAGGGGACAACATTCGCAACCCTCCCATCCTCTGGCACCATCCCCGTGGACAACGAGGACTCAAAGATCCTTACCAGCGGTTCAACAATCTCCTCCCTAGCCTCTCGAAGCAGCCTGGGGAAAATCCCGTCAGGCCCTGGAGATTTATCTGTCTTGATATTATTTAACAACTTCAACCCATCCTCTCTCTTGATATCTACAACCTCGAGAACATTACCCCTACCAGCACTCCCTTCTGCGTCATCAAGACCCCTCTCTCTGGTGAATACCGAAGAGGAGTACTCATTGAGAACTTCTCCCACTTCCGCCGCCTCCAGGCAAATTCTCCCACCTTTGTCCTTAATCAGACCTACCTTTACCCTAGCCATCCTCCTACCCTTCACGTACTTGAAAAAGGCCTTGGGATTTTCCTTAAACCTACTAGCCAACGCCTTTCATGTCCCCTTCTAGCTCTCCTCAGCCCTTTCTTAAGTTCCTTCCTCGCTACCCTATATTCCTCACGGGCCCTGTCTGAACCTTGCTGCTTATACCTCATGTACGCTACCTTCTTCTCCCTAACAAGTCGTTCCACCTCTCTCGTCACCCACGGTTCCTTCATCCTGCCATTCCTTCTCTGCCTCACCGGGACATATTTATCCCTAACATCCTGCATAAGATCCCTGAGCATCGATCACATCTCCATGGTACATTTTCCTTCAAAAAGGACATCCCAATTTACATTCCCAAGTTCTCTCCTTATAGCCTCATAGTTCGCCCTTCCCCATTTAAAAATCCTCTTGTTCTCTCTGCACCTGTCCCTGTCCATGACAATTTTAAAGGTTATGGAGCAATGGTCACTGTCCCCCAAATGCTCACCCACCAATAGATCCTTCACCTGTCCCAGTTCATTTCCTAAAACTAGATCTAACATGGCATTCCCTCTAGTCAGCCTGTCAACATACTGCGTCAGGAATCCCTCCTGGACACATTTAACAAATTCCGTCCCATCTAAACCTTTGGCACTAAGCAGGTTCCAGTCTATATTTGGGAAGTTGAAGTCTCCCATTATAACAACCCTGTTATTTTTGCTTCTCTCCAAACAATGCCTGTCAATCTGCTCCTCTATACCTCTATGCTACCATGGGGCATATAGAATACTCCTAGTAGAGTAACTGCTCCTTTCTTGTTCCTTTATTCCACCCATACGGACTCTAGAGATGATCTTTCTACAACATCCATCTTTTCCACAGCCGTAACACTGTCCCTGACCAGTATCGCCACCCCTCCTCCTCTTCTCCCCCCTTCCCTATCCCTCTTAAAACACCGAAAACCGGGAATATTCAATATCCATTCCTCTCCTGACGTCAGCCACGTCTCAGTAATAGCCACGATATCATAGTTCACCATACTTATCCAAGCCCTCAGGCAGGAGAATGGTGTTGAGATGAAAAATTAATCAGCCATGATCGAATAGTGGAGCAGACTTGATGGGGAAATGGACGGATTCTGCTCCTATGTCTTAATATCTTATGGTCTTATTAAGGAAATATTCATAATATCATAACAGGGAACATTCAGACACAATGAAGAATGTGATTCAAGAGAATGCGATAGTGTTTTAAACTATCAAGGCACTTGGCACGCTTACTGAGAAAGTACTGCAGACTGGTTGAAGCCTATGCAGTCACCAGGTTTGAACTTACTCATTCCTGCTCCACTTGGTGACATGGTCATGTCCAACATGACTCTAACCTCAACTCTGTACTCTCGTCTACCCACAGTAACCCATGGTCCCTATCTAACACCCAGATTATAAGTATACAAAGTCTCTATTTCCATCTCCCTTTCAGGAAGAAAATTCCAAAGTCTCATTATCTTCTAAGAGAAAAAATACTTCATCTGCCTGAAATGGGGACTTTACTTTTAATAAAATAAAGTCATCCACCCTGTTGAGACTCTTATGTTTCAATCAAGCTGCCTCTCAGTTGTCTAATATCCAGTAGATATGAGGCTAGCCTGTCCAACTTTTCAGGATCAGAATCAGATTTATTATCACTGTCTTACATGATGTGAAATTTGTTCTTTTGTGGCAGCAGTGGATAAAAAAAACTATAAATTACAAAATAAATATATAGTGCGAAAGAAAAGGAACAATGAGGTCATGTTCATGAGTTCATGACCCATTCAGAAATCTGATGACACAGGGGAAGAAGCTGTTCTTAGATCATTGCGTATGGGTCTTCAGGCTCCTGTACCTCCTCCCTGACAGTAGTAGCAAGATGAGAGAATGTACAGGATAGTGAGGGTCCTTAATGACGGATGCTGCCTTCTTGAGGCACTGTCTCTTGAAGATATCTTCGACACTGGGGTGGGATGTGCCCATGATGGCGCTGGCTACAACTTTCTGCAGCCTCTTGTGATCCTGTGCACTGGATCCTCCATACCAGGCGGTGAAGTAACCGGTTAGAAAGCTCTCCACCATACATCTGCAGAAATTTGCAAGGGTCTTTGGTGAAATACCAAATCTCCTCAAACTCCTAATGAAGTAGAGCCGCTGGCATGTCTTCTTTGTGATTGCACCAGTATGTTAGGCCCACGACAGATCCTCAGAGATGTTGACATCCAGGAACTTGAAGCTGCTCACTCTTTCCACCATTAACCCCTCAATGAGGACTGGTGTGTGTTCTCCTGACTTCCCCTTCCTGAAGTCCACAGTCAGTTCCTTGGTCTTGCTGATGTTGAGTGCGAGATTGTTGTTGCGACTGCACTCAATCAGCTGATCTACCTCACTCCTGTACATCCTCTCATTGCCATCTGAGATTTTACCAACAACAGTTCCTCATGAGGCATCTACCCATTCCAGGTACCAGTCCAGTAAACCTTCGCTGAACTGCTTGCAACACATTAATATCCTTCCTCAAAAGGGTTCCTGAGCATCAGAACCTTATGGCCAGCTTACAATGCTGTACATTCAGTGATGGCAATACACTGTGCCTGATATATGTCTTGTACAGTATACTTAGAAGAGTTATCATTTCCTGACCTTGCACTTCTTCTGTGACCACAATGTAAAAATCATTCTGCTCTGTGCTACATTTCTGGGGAGCTGAAGTGACCCCTTCATCCTGAGGTAGTCTGTAGTGCCACTGGTATTCCAGCTGCTGTGTCACAGGAAATCTTCCTCTTGGGCAGTGGCAATGACTATCGTCACCTTTATGGGTTCCTCGCCCTCTTCTGATCCCTTGTCATTCTGTAGAGCTCCAGTATAACCAGTGCCGTGGAACCAATGGGGTGACAGTGGAAAGGAACATTGTGGTCCACAGGACAAGATTTTGGTGTCCAAACCCTACCTTTGTCACCACATGGATTTTGAAATTCCAGTCACAGTCTAGTGTTTGGCTGTGAGGATAACACCAGAATACCAAATGAAAATGGCAGAAAAATTAAAGGATATTTTGTGTTAGTGGAAAACGGCACAATCTCCCCAAACAACACCGCAGCTAGTGAATGAAGAGCTCCAAGAAGTCAACATTAGCAAAAATACATGGGATTGAAAGCCAATAAAGTCCCAAGTCCTGATGACCTACAACACAGTGTCTTAAAGGATGTGACCGTGGAGATAATGGAGATTATGTCTTTTTCCACAAATGCAAAATATTTGTTTAATTTTTCTGCCATTTTACCTTTGGTATTTTGGTGTCAATGCTCATAGACAAACATGAGATTGTGACTGGAATTTCAAAATCCATGTGGTGGCAAGGTTAGAGTTTGGACACTAAAATCTTATCCTGTGGACCACAATGTTCCTCTTCACTGTTATCCCACTGGTTCCATGGCTCTGGTTATACTGGAGCTCTGCAGAATGACAAGGGACCAGAAGAGAACAAGGAACCCTTCGTCATTTTTCAAAATTCCATTAATTCTAAAATGGTCCCCATCAATTGCAAAGTAGCAAATGTAATCTCACTGTTTAAGAAAGAACGGAAAACAGGAAACAACAGACCAGTTAGACTTGACCTGAGTAGTAGGGAAAATGCTAGAATATATTATTAGGGTAACAGGGTAGTTGGAACATAACAACAGGATTGGGCAGAGTCAACATGGAATCATGAAAGGTCAGACATGTTTGACAACTTGGTGGAATTTTTTTCAGTTTGCCATCAGCAGGTTAAGGACAAACCAGTTGCTGAGGCATATTTGGGCTTTAGGAAGGCCTTTGATAAAAAGTGTCTCGTAAACAAATGCAGAGTACATGGTGTCTGAGTTCAACATGAGTGTGGATTGAGCATTAGTTAATGGACAGAAATGGAGAGAAAGATTAAATGGGTGAGTGTTCAGGGTGGGAGGGTGTGACTGGTAGGATGCCACAGGGATTGGTAACTGGATCCCCAGCCATTCACAGACTGCATGAATGTTTTGGATGAGGAGATCAAGTGTAATATTTCCAAGTTTGCCAATGATCCAAAACTAAGTGAGTGTTGGCTGTAAGGAGGATGAAGAGAGGATTTCTGGAGAAGTCGACAAGTTAATGGACTGGGTGAAGACAGAACTGCTGAATGTTCCCAGAAAAAAATATTGTGCTCCATCCTTATCTCTGACATAAAACCCACACACAGACATTGCCTTCCACTCAAGAGAATGAGTGAAGTATGCTCCAGATTCCAATTCCTGGTAATTCATGTTTCACTCAGCTGTGAATCTTCAATGGTATATTCTGTCACTTGATTCCTATTTTAAGATAAGATTTCTGTATTGGTCACATGTACATCGAAACACACAATGAATGCACCTTTTGCGTGGAGTTTTCTGGGGGCAGCCCGCAAGTATTGCCATGCTTCTGGTGCCTAACCCGTACATCTTTGGAATGTGGGAGGAAACGGGAGCACCCGGAGGACACCCATGCAGTCACGGGGAGACATCAAGTAGACAACCCTTATGGTTTACACAGAGATTGAAGTAACAACTCACAAGGAAATGCAGAAAAGTAGAATAATTGACCACCATAAAATGCCCTAAGTGTGGTGGTGAATGGTAGAATCTTGAGAGGGCTGACAGGAATGTGGGAAGAATTAAAAAAATAAGAATAATGTAGGATTAGTGCAAATGAGGCTTGAAGATCTATGTGGATATGGTGGGACATTCTGAACTTATGCCTCTATGACTCCCGATATCCCTGAGAAATGAAAGGCCACAACCCGTAGACCACTGCCAGTGGTTCTATTTGGAATGGTTAACGGTCTGAAGTTTCCATGTATGCAACATCTGGAGATTGCTGACAAATTGGAAGGATGGAGCCCAGTTCTGGGAGGTTAAAGCAGAGTAACCTTAGTTCTTTTGGAGCACCATGAAAACAAATTACATTAGAGGAGGAGATCCCAGACTCTGTTGGGGAAGGAATCTGTTATCCTGTATCTACACCCAACTGGTGTATTTGGCTAGTGAACAGATGTGAGCAGCCAAAATCTCTGGGATGCACAATGCTGGCTGCACAAAATGTCTGGAATGCAGACTCCCTTGCAATGAAAGAGTCATGCGTGCTTCCCAAAAATATGGTATTCACAATTACGAAATTCCTCTGCTAATCCATGTTTAGGGAGCGCAAACCTTTCCAGTTCATAAGAAGTTCATCTGCGAAGATGTAACCTTATGAGAGAAGTTAATAGCTGTCAGCACTTGAAGGAAGTTAGCAGTGCTGGAAACCACAATAGGCCAGCTTGTCCTCACTTAAATCAAATTGGATGAGTTCATTCCTTCAACATTAGAGAGATAAACTGAGATTGGGAGACTCATAGAGATCTGCTGTGGCTTTGTATGATCCTGTGCTGAGGAGGTTGAGAGATAGTGTGAACACGATTCCTGCAAGAGCGTGGCTGAAGAATATCACATAGTGCAGTGCCCGCAGCTGTGAGAAACTGAGCCTGCAAATGTATCATTGATCAGAGGTCCAGAGAGGATTTGGTGCTTCTGAAGCCTCTTTGGGACTATCCACTGATGAAAAACATGATGATGCTGGAGGAACTCAGCAGCCAGGCAGCTTCTATGGAGAAAAGCAGGTAGTCAGCATTTCGGGTCAGGACCCTTCTTTAGGACTGAAGATAGGAAAAGGGGAAGCCCAATATATAGGAAGGAAAAGCAGAGCAGTGATACACTTGGGATTATCCTTTGTTTTCTTGGGACTATCCACTGATGGGTATGTCTTTGTCTCCTGTCCTAGGACCCCAACAAACTCTGGGTGATCAGACATTGCCATAATAACATCTCTGGTAATGGAGAGCTGGCAGTGGTGACAGCACTGCTGCACCCATTTTATGAGTATCTCTGGAGAAAGCACTCCCTGTAATTGTAACACATATTGTCAAACATGGAATGTGTCTCAGCAGCCTGCAGTCATTTCTAAAGTTGCCCAATTAGGTCGCCCAAAGTCAGCAGAGTGTCCCTTAGAAGAATGAAAAAAGCCACAAACTAGTGTTCTGCATCTCTAGTCCCATTAAGATTGTTCCATTGTGGTTGTAATGTGGGGCCTTCTGCTTTAGTTTATGTTGCGAAAGGTGGAAATGGATGTTATGTGAAAAATATCATTGCATGTCTGATGCTGGGAAACATGAGGATTGAGAACACAAGTAGCACTTGGCAATGCCTAGTCCAATTTCTGGGGCAGTCTCACCCAGAAATAATCTCCAGCATGACCTACTATGTATAAAATCAAAATTGGAAGGGGGTGGTATACAATCAAGTTCCTTATGTTGGCTTCAATATTGATGTAAACCATATGATCCAGTGCTTACTGCTCATCCAGTAATCTCCTACTGACACTGGTTACACTTGGCCCACCTCAGTCCACAGAACTAAAACCAACAAAGCCTCCTTCTTCAATGGGCCAAACACAAACAGATCAAGAAATTTTATCTGGATACATTTCCTAAGGTCCTTCCCTTCTTCCTCTTTACTCTATTGTTGTCCCAATTTCTACCTGGGTAATAACACCTCTCTGTGACTCTTAAAAAGTTCTATAATTTCTCTGCAGATCTACCCTCTATTTAGAGGCCTTTAAAATACCACCACAGAGTCTCTGCTGGCTGTTGATGGGGTAACAACTATTTGCTGCTGCTGTCACTGTATCTAACCTTTTCAACCCGACTTGAAATTCTTCCTTTTCACCCTTGGTAGTAAATTTAAACGTGATTTTATTTTACTATGAATACAAGGGGTGCTAAGGCTATGAAAACCACTAAGGAAGATGTTCCTCCTGTAACTTTGGAAGCTATTTTCAAGCAGCTTCAACAAATTAATGCCAAACTTGATTCTTTTCAAAGAAGACTGGAAGATCATGAAGGACAAATTGAAGTGAACGAAGCCTCTTTTTCGGTTTTGGATAGGAAAATCGATGATTTACAGAGCCTTTATAAAAAACAAGCTAAAGGTAACGGAAGATTAAAGCTGAAGATTATTGACTTAGAAAACAGGAGCAGAAGATCCAATCTTCGTATTCTAGGATTACCAGAGAAGACTGAAGGTAATCAACCAATGGAATTCTTTGCAAAGTTTTTGGCTCAATTATTCCCTGTTATTCTAGAATCTTTGCCTAAGATTGATCGAGCACACAGAATACCTTTTTTCAAACCTCCTACGCAAGTTAAACCCAGATCAATTATCATCTCGCTCCATGATTTTCAAACTAAGGAGCTTCTAATTCAGGAGGCATGTCGTCGACGGATGATTAATTTCGAAGACTATCAAATTAGAATCGTTGAAGATTACTCACCAGAGGTTATGAAAGAACGGGTTAAATTCAAAAAGGTTATGTCGGATCTATATCAGAATGGGTACAAGCTGTCACTTCGATTCCCGGCAAGACTCAGGATCATACTTAAAAACAACTCACAAAAATGGTTTTGATCCTTGGAAGAAGCCCAGAGTTTTCTGGAAACTCTGACTGAATGATTTCACATTTCTCGTTATGAACACTTTCTGTTTTCTTTTTTATCTTTTGTTTTTTTTTTCTAGTAACCACTTACTAATTTTTGGGATGATTATGTTTCTTTTTGATTCTTTTCCGTTTTGTTCTTTTATTTAATCTTTTGTTTTGTGATATAGTTTGAAGTAAGAAAAAAGCAACATTTTAAGTTGCATTGAACTAAGAACACTTGTTGTTACATTGTTTAATTCTGATTTCATTGTTTATCTCATTGCTATGTCTGGGTTGGAATTTTATTAACCTTGAAGTTAATTAGCAGAGATAATTTGGGGTTATGCTGTCTGTAGGTAGCTGCCAGCAGCTTCTAAGCTGGTTTCTTTTCTTTGGGTGTTGGGAGGGGGGTGGGGGGTTTTCTTGGGAAGCTGTTCTGGGCTGTCAGCCAAATCTGCTGCCTAGTTACTTTATTTGTAATTCTACTGTAGTACTTTTTACTGTTTTTTTTTCAATGGTTTGCTCATCATTCTTTTTTTTACCTACATTCAAATAATATTATAATAAATCGAGTTATTAATTTACTTAGTTTTAATGTGAAAGGCTTAAATTATCCTTCAAAGCGTAAAAAGATTTTTGCCTATACTAAAAAACTTAAAGCCTCTATTATCTTTTTACAAGAAACTCATATTCGCAATTGTGATATTTCACTTTTTTTAATCAATGGAATGGGCTCCAATGTCATTCTTCTTTTCAAGCTAAATCTACAGGGGTTTCAATTTTTATAGAGAAGACAGTTTCATTTGACCAACAAAAGGTCATAACTGATACTAATGGTCGTTTCGTTATAATATCAGGGAAAATAAATAATAGACAAATGGTATTGGCTAATATTTATGCTCCAAGTACAGATGACCCAGGATTTTTTGAACAATTTTTGTCATTTCTACCAGACTTGAACTTTTGTTCTTTGATCTTGGGAGGAGATTTTAATCTCTGGTTAGATCCCAAATTAGATAGGTCACCTACTAAATTAGCAGTTCCTAATAAATCAGCTTTATTTCTTCAATCGTTTTTGATGAAAACTGGGGTTATTAACGCCTGGTGTTTTTTGCATCCAGAGGAAAGGGAATATTCCTTTTTCTCTCATGTTCACCATACATATTCCAGGATTGATTACTTTTTTACTGATAACCAAATGATTTCATCAATTCAATCCTGTGACTATAAAGAGATTGCTCTTTCAGATCATGTTCCTGTGCTTCTTTCCTTAAATTTCCCTGGGCTCCCTCAGACAAATAGATTTTGGGGTTTTAACCTAACTTTATTTGATAAAAAATTTTTCCAATTTATGTAGAAACAAATTACTCTTTTTTTTAAAAGAGAATTCATTGGAAGAGATTTCTAGTCTTATTGTTTGGGATACTTTCAAAGCCTTTATTAGAGGTCAAATTATTTCTTATATGGCAAGCATTAGGAAAAAAGCTGACAGAGAAAGAGCTGATCTAGTTGATCAATTGAAACTATTGGATTAAGAATGTGCTTTGAATCCAGATCCAGCTTTATATAAAAGGCGAGTTGAAATTAAAACTGAATATGATCTTCTTTTAACTTGTCCAATTGAAAGTCAACTTTTAAAAGATAAAATTCAATTTTACATTCATAGAGATAAAACAGGTAAATTACTGGCTAACCAATTAAAAATTTCCAGAGCTAGACGAAAAATTAAAGAAATTTCGAAAGCCAATGGTGAGAGGACAACTGATCTTTTAGAAATAAATGATACTTTTAGAGAATTCTATTCTAAACTTTACAGTTCTAATTTTCCTAAAGGTAATACTGTAATGGACAATTTCTTTGACCAATTAAATGTTCCTACACTTTCCGCTGAAAATCGAAAACAGTTGAATCAATCTATTACATATGAGGAAATCGCAGAGGTTGTGTGATCTTTACATTCTGGAAAGACTCCCAGTCCAGAAGGATTTTCCGGAGAATTCTATAAGGCCTTTTCCTCTTTACTTATACCTCATTTATTTGCTGTCTTTTCGGATTCTTTTAAATTGGGTAGACTACCGCAATCTTTTTATGAAGCTTCTATTTCATTTATTCTTAAGAAAAATAAGAACCCAACAGAATGCACTTCGTATAGACCAATTTTGCTACTTAATGTGCATGTTAAAATTTTATCTAAAGTTCTAGCTCGTAGATTGGAAAATATTTTACCTTCAATCATATCGGATGATCAGACTGGTTTTATTAAAAATCGATATTCTCATTTTAATATTCGTCATTTATTGAATATTGTTTATTCTCCCTCCAAGGAAATATCGGAATGTGTGATATCTTTAGATACTGAGAAGGCCTTTGATCGGATTGAATGGAATTACTTATTTAAAACTTTAGAGAAATTTAATTTTGGGCCTGATTTTATCCAATGGATTAAATTATTTATCCCATCCTGCTTGAATTCATACTAATTTTCAAAATTCTAAACCTTTTAAACTTCAACGTGGAACCAGACAGGGATGTCCTTTGAGCCCTTTGCTTTTTGATTTGGCCTTAGAACCTTTAGCTATTTCTTTCCGAGAATCTAGAGATATCTTTGGTATCTCCAGAAGAGGTATTAACCATAAAGTTTCTCTATATGCTGATGATTTATTACTCTTTATATCTAATGTTGAAGCCTCCTTACCTCCTATGCTTTCTTTACTTTCTCGCTTTAGTCATTTTTCAGGCTACAAATTGAACTTATACAAGAGTGAATATTTTCCTCTGAATAATTTGGTACCATTTGATATTAATACTCCTTTTAAAATTGTAAGAAATTATTTTACCTATTTGGGAGTGTCAATTACTAAAAATTATAAGCATTTATTTAAAGAAAACGTTTTTACCTTATTACACTACATGAAAAGGGTTTTATCAAGTTGGTCTCCCCTTTCTATATCATTGATTGGCCAAATTAATGTTATTAAAATGAATATTTTACCTAAATTTATATATCTATTTCAGGCTTTACCTGTTTTTATTCCTAAATCCTTCTTTGACTCTCTTGAGTCAATTATATCTTCTTACATATGGAATAATAAACATCCTAGACTAAATAAAGTTCACCTTCAGAATGTTAAAAAGAACGGAGGTCTAGCCTTACCTAATTTTAGATTTTATTACTAGGCAATCAATATACGAAATCTTACATTTTGGTTACATTACATTAATCAAGAGGCTCGTCCAGTATGGGTCACTTCGGAAATTAACTCTGTTAAAAAATTTTCTATTATTTCTCTTATTGATTCTTCACTTCCAGTATCATTAAATAAACTAACAGATAATTTAGTAGTTAAACATGCCTTGAGGATTTGGTTACAATTTAGAAAATATTTTGGTTTATTGAGTTTTTCTTTGTCCAGTCCCATTTTCTCTAATTACTTTTTTAAACCTTCTATGACTGATGTAGTTTTTAAAGAGTGGGACAATTTAGGTATTACTTGTTTTCAAGATCTGTTTGTTGGAGGAAATCTTTCTTCGTTTGAACAATTGTCTACCAAGTATGATTTACCAAAAACTCATTTTTTTAGATATTTACAAATTAGAGATTTTCTTCGATCTCAATTACATTCTTTTCCTTTGTATCCTGATAAGAATTTATTAGATGTAATTTTTAAGTTGGAACCCTTTCAGGATGGCTCAATATCTAATATTTATGACAGATTACTAGGAATGAGTAAGGTGCCACTAGATAAAATTAAAAATGCTTGGGAACAAGATTTGCAGATGTCAATTTCTGAGGAAACTTGGAATGAAATTTTCAAGTTGCTTAATACTTCATCATTATGTGCTCGTCACTCTCTCCTTCAATTTAAAGTGGGCCATAGAGCTCACTTGTCTAAAGATAAACTATCCCATTTTTATTCTGACGTATCTCCTTACTGTGACAAATGCAATAACGGAGTGGCTTCCTTAATTCACATGTTTTGGACATGTCAGAGTCTTAAAAAATATTGGACAGAGGTCTTTCATATCTTTTCTGTACTTTTCAAAATAAATTTTAAACTTAATCCTTTGACTGCACTATTTGGGATTGTTGGAGAAAAAGATATAACTTTGAAGGCTTCTGATTTACATATTCTGGCTTTTATTTCTCTTATAGCCAGGAGAACAGTTTTGCTTAAATGGAAGGAAGCTACTCCGCCTATGCATGTTCAATGGTTATGGGATGTTATGTCATATTTGAATCTAGGGAAGATTCGCTGTTCAGTTTTTGAATCTAACCTAGACTTTCAAACCCTGTGGGGACCCTTTTTGAATTATTTTCAAAATCTCTGATTTGGGGACTAAAATGCAGATATTGGCTGACACCATTATGTTTTTTAAGGTTTATCTTTGCTGTTTCTTCTATCTAACAGCTTCGGGTTTTGGTAGTGGGGGCAGATTTTTTTTTGTAATAAAATATTTCAATTTTTTCTTACCTTATTAACTAACTACTATATGTGATTATTGATTTAGAGTATTGTAATCCTAAGTACGACTTAATACAATGTATTCAGTAGTATTTTTACTTTCTTTTTTGATGCATGTACTCTGTATATATTCATGCATTTAATAAAAATATTGTAAAGAGAAAAAAAAGAATGCCACCACCCCACTCTTCCAAATAGTGTGATAGCTCCCTTCATGTTTCTTGACATTTACTATATGATTTATCTATTTGATATCTCTCCAGTATCATAGTATCTTCTTCATCAGCACTGTCTCCAATATACCATAAAGCAACAGATTATTTATGCTTGGAGCTCACCAACCTTATTCACCACTATGTGCATTTGCGGTTATTGGATTTCACCCTTTCTGGGTGAGCTAAACACGTACTGTTTATTAAACTAAATCCAGTCTAACCCTGTCCCCCCCCCCCCCACTTATCCTGTCCCCCCACCCTTTCCCTGTCCCCATCCCCCTATGATTGTCTTTATCTAGAGACAAACTTTGTGTGGGTTTAACATCTGTACATTTTTATTAACCAACACCAGACAGCTTGCTTTCCCTCCCTTTTTAAAGCCACTTCCTGTTCCCCCATGTGACACCTTGCATTGCCTACTGGGAACTGTAGTTCTTTATTATAACTACATAATAATAACTCTCTCTCTTTCTCTCTCTCTCTCCTTTTTTTCTTTCTCTCTCCTTTTTTTCTTTCTCTCTCTTTCTGCCCCCTCTTTCTTTTTCTTGTTCTCCTTTTTTCTTTCTCTCTCTCTCTGCCCCCTCTTTCTTTTACTTGTTCTCCTTTTTATCTTTCTCTCTCTCTCTCTCTGCCCCCTCTTTCTTTTTCTTGTTCTCCTTTTTTTCTTTCTCTCTGACTGTTACGGACTCAGTGAAAGTCCCTTTAAGATAGAGAGTGTGTGTGTATGTGTGTGTGGGGCGTGCTTACGTCAATAGAAGATAAAGGACGTAATGACGTTGTTGAAGAAGTTAGAAGAAGAAGAAGGAGAGAGAGAGAGAGAAGGGAGAGAGACACCAGCCTGCTAGTTTTCTCTATCGATGGATGAGAAACAATAACTGTGTCTGCCACTGAAATCCATGTATGGAAGTTGGAAGTAATCCGGTGGAGTTCACTTTGTTGCTGACCTGTAGAAGGAAACAGGTATTTGTGTGTGTGGACGACCATGATTCGGATGTTTTTCGGGGTGAGGAAGTCACTACCGAGTAAACACTGAAGTGTCGTTTGGGTTCCATCGTGGAACATTTGGATTTCGTATTTACTCTCTCTATGTTTTTCTACATCTTCGTCTTATCTTCTGACAACGGCGGTTGTTGAAGAAGCCCTTGCTCATGTTTCACCTTATGGCTTGCGGAACTGAACTTTAAGAACCATTCCGGAACTGGGAGTTTTGGACTTTGTCACACACACACACGAAGAGTTTAGTTTTGGGGTTAACGTTCGAGGTTTAACATTTTTGAATTCTAACATACTAACATTTTTACTTTTATTTTACGTATTATCATAAGTAGTGATTAATAAAATAGTTTTTAACTCTGAATCATGCTCAGTGTGTTTCTTTTGTTGCTGGTTCGTGACACTGACACATGGAAGTTACAAATATGAGTTGGCTACTAAGGCCATGCTGGTCAGTTACTGGCAGAGAAAAATAAGTGTAGCTGAATGTATGCAGGAAATTCAGGGCATTTTGATAACTTTGGTTTACTAAGCACAACATTTCTTACATTGATCAGAACCTATGTTTATTTATTTGTTGCAGGTTGAGAAAGAAATGCAAGTAAACCCAACTTGGGTATTATTGCTCACCCCTATGGTTGGCTTTAGATAAATGTTCACCGGGGATGGGTAACCTACCGCTGAAAGGGTATACACCGCCCAGGAAATGCTTCATATTGTCCCAGCACAGGCTGAGACTGCCCCATTATTGATTAAGTATCAGAACAACACAGTAAAAAATTAATTTTCTGTCAGATCATACCTCACCAGAAACTGTAACTTGAAAAAAAGACAGAAGAATCTAATTAATCCAGAATTGATCAGATGAGATGTAATGCCCCATTTCTTTCGAGGGTGAGTCAGGTTCCATAGGTAAGGCACCGCCAAGTTCCAGTCAGCAAACTCTGTGCACAGGCAATGCTGATGGTCAATCAGTGTTAAACACACGTGTCAGCAGCCAGCAATAAACATCAAGTGGATCAGGTTTCTCTGATCTTTGCCATATTCTGTGGTTAATCTGAGGAAACTCAGCAAGTGCAGAGTTTAGATGAGAAATGTTCAGTTCTTATCCCCATAAGGTGGAATCCTGTACATCAACCTCAAAGGTCATGCAGGATATGAACAAATGGTGATGGTGCAGGAACTCTAATGCACAGTAAACACCCCCCTCCCCCTGAAACCGACAACCCCCTACTTGTTGATGCCCATGTGTGTTCCAGTGAGTTACTGGCTGTTGTGAAGATCTTCCATTGAAGTTACACAGTGAAAGCATCTGAACAGGTGCATTTTCTCAGCTGTTCACACCTCCGGTTCAGTGAGGAGTTCGATATGGATTGGGGCATCTGCAGAATAAGACTTGTTTCGGTATCTTTCCCCTCTGTGTTGTTCGAGATATGGACCCCAATCAGGAGCTGATGCACAAGCAGCAGAAAGTTTCTGTGGAAAAAAGAAGTGAAATATTTCTTATATCCTGTTTTATTTTTCTTCCACCGTTAACTTTCAACCTGAAAGAGCTCAGAATTTAATCTGCTGTTTTCTTATTTGGTGCCTAAAATTATATAATCTGTTCATTTTCCTGTGTGATGCACCATAGAAAGCATCCTATCTGGATGGTCATAGCTTGGTATGGAAACTGCTCTGCCCAAGACCACAAGAAATTGCAGAGAGCTGTGGACAGGGCTCTGTCCATCACGAAAACCAGCCTCCCTCCATGGGCTCTGTCTGCATTTCTCACTGCCTTGGAAAAGCAGCCAACATAATCAAAGTCCCCTCCCACCCAGACGTTCTCTCTTCTCCCCCTTCCATCAGGCAAAAGATATAAAAGCTTGAAAACATGCGCCACCAGGCTCAAGGACAGCTTCCATTCCACTGTTATAAGACTACTACATGGACTTCTTGGATGATAAAGGTGAACTCTTGACCTCACAATCTACCTGATCATGACCCTTGCACCTTATTGTCTACCTGCACCGCACTTTCTCTGTAACTGTTACACAATATTCTGCATTCTCTTCTTGCTTCTTCTTTGTACCATCTCCATGAACTGATGGTTTGAAATGATCTGTATGGATTGTAATGCGAAACAGTTTTTCACTGTATCTTGGTACACATAACAACAATAAACCAATTAAATTCTGACTCATCGGGTATAAAATTAGCAGTGAGATGCACAAAATAATTATGTACTATATCAAAATAACCAATGTTGACAAAAGTTCACAGTAGGTATTGTCATATCAATATAACGACCTCACAGGAAAAACTAAGACATCTAACCCATAACTATCCAATGTGGACACTTCACAGCTGTTTATAATTACCTCTTGTAAATGTCCTCTTCCCCTTTGCTCTGAGAAGAACAAACCCAGCTTGTCGAACCTAATCTTATGGCTAAAATCCCTTGTCTTGGGAACTATTCTAGTAAACCACCTCAAGGACCTTACTGTCTTGTTAAAATGTGCTGACCAGAACTGAACACAATACTCTAGTTGTGGTCTAACCCAAGCTTTATGAAGGTTCAGCAGCACTCCCCAGTATGGATCTCAAAATCTCTATTCATGAAGAACAAAATCCCATATACTTTATCTATCAGAATGTCCTTCCACATTCAAAGATCCACATACATGAACTTTCAGGTCCATCTGCTCCCATGCTGTGCCATTGTGTTGACGTCACCTCTCCCTATCTTTTCTGCCAAAATGCATCACCTCACATTTTTGTGCGTTGCCTTTTATCTGCCTCTTGTCTTCCCATTCCACTATCAATGTCCTGCTGTGTTCATTGTTGTCACCCTCCCCTCCAAGTTTGATATCATTAACAAATTCTGAAAACTTGCTCTGTACTCCAAAGTCTAAGTCATATGTATATCCAAAAAAAGCAGTGGGTCTTGCACTGCCCCTTGGTCAAAACCACTGCCTACTAACCACCCACCTGAAAAACAACTATTTGCCCAGATTTATTTTTCTGTCATTACACCAATGGGCTGGATTATGCTCAGTCTGACAGCCAACTGCGCTACCCTCTGTTATGGACTCAGTGAAAGTCCCTTTAAGATAGAGAGTGTGTGTGTATGTGTGTGTGGGGCGTGCTTACGTCAATAGAAGATAAAGGACGTTATGACGTTGTTGAAGAAGTAAGAAGAAGAAGAAGGAGAGAGAGAGAAGGGAGAGAGACACCAGCCTGCTTGTTTTCTCTATCGATGGATGAGAAACAATAACTGTGTTTGCCACTGAAATCCATGTATGGAAGTTGGAAGTAATCCGGTGGAGTTCACTTTGTTGCTGACCTGTAGAAGGAAACAGGTATTTGTGTGTGGACGACCACGGTTCGGATGCTTTTCGGGGTGAGGAAGTCACTACCGAGTAAACACTGGAGTGTCGTTTGGGTTCCATCGTGGAACATTTGGATTTCGTATGTACTCTCTCTATGTTTTTCTACATCTACATCTTATCTTCAGACAACGGTGGTTGTTGAAGAAGCCCTTGCTCATGTTTCACCTTATGGCTTGCGGAACTGAACTTTAAGAACTATTCTGGAACTGGGAGTTTTGGACTTTGTCACACACACACACGAAGAGTTTAGTTTTGGGGTTAACGTTCGAGGTTTAACATTCTTGAATTCTAACATACTAACATTTTTTTTTAACTTTTATTTTACGTATTATCATAAGTAGTGATTAATAAAATAGTTTTTAACACTGAATCATGCTCAGTGTGTTTCTTTTGTTGCTGGTTTGTGACAAAATTGGGGGCTCGTCCGGGATAGTTCCCAAGGTTAACGAGATTCGTTTGGGATCCAATCCAAAGATTAACGAGTGTCGTCTGGGATTGTACCCCAGATTGACGAGATTTGTTCGAGATTCAATCCAAAGATTTTTGAGGGAGGTCTGATAAATTCTTTTTAATTGGCTTGTGTGTGTGGAAACCAGCAGCAATGGATATTAAGGCATTTTTGGAGTCACCAACCCAAAAGGGATTGGAGGTGGCGAAAAAGGATGATTTGATAAAGATTGCTACAAGGCTAAACCTTACAGAAGTAAAGCAGTCTATGAGAAAGGCAGATATTCAGAGATTGATAGCTGGCCATTATGTGGAAAAGAAGGTGTTTGAGAAGGAAGTGTTAAAACAGTTTCCTGGCAGTGAAATAGCAATTTCTGAGGCACAGGTGCAGCTGGCAAAGATAGAGGCTGAACGGGAACGAGAGATAACTCGGATGAAGTTAGAGGCTGAACGGGAACGGGAACTAATTCGGTTAAAGTTTGAGGCAGAGGAGAAGGAAAAACAGAGGCAGCATGAGTTACAAATGAAGCGTAGGAGTTCGGAATCTGATTCTGATGATGGTTTTTCAGCCAGCAGGGAGGTTCGATTAGTCCCTCCGTTTGAAGAAGATCAGGTTGATCAGTATTTCCAACATTTTGAAAAGGTTGCTGTGAGTTCAAACTGGCCAAGGAAAGGATGGGCTCTTATGGTACAGAGTGTGATTAAAGGTAAAGCTCAAAAAGCTTATTCTGCTTTGTCTGTTGAGGATGCAGCTGATTATACCAAGGTAAAACAAGCTATATTGAAGGCCTATGAATTGGTACCTGAAGCTTACAGACAAAAATTCAGAGACTTGAGGAAATCTGCAGATCAGACTTATATGGAATTTGCCAATGGAAAGAGAATATGTTTTGAACGATGGTGCCTGGCTAAAAATGTAGACGGGGATTATGATAAATTGACAGAATTGATACTGGTGGAAGACTTTAAAAGATGTGTTCCAGCTGAATTAACAACATATTTAAATGAAAAGGCAGTGGAAACTTTACAAGAAACTGCTAGGTTGGCAGATGATTATGCTTTAACCCATAAATCCAAATGGGGACAACCTAAAACCTTGCAAAAGAGTTACAAAGACAATCCAGGTAAACCGGAGATTAAATTGGGAGGTAATCAAAAAGGAAAGGATGAAAAGAAGCCAGGGCTGGAGAAACCTGTTGAGCGTACTTGTTATTACTGTAGGAAACCTGGCCATGTGATATCTAATTGTGCCCTTTTGAAGAAAAAGAAGGAAGCTGGGCCCAATGCTTGCTTTCAGGCAATTAAAAATCAAAAAGGTTTAGGAGATGCTGTTAAAGATCAGTCCTTGCAAGAGGGAAAAGCGGAAAAGTTGGAGGAGGTGAGAAAGGAATTCCGTTCGTATGTATCAGAGGGTTTTGTTTCACTGAATGATGAGTCACCCCAGGTGCCAGTGAAAATTCTTAGAGATACTGGGGCTAGTCAATCTCTCTTGCTGGACAGTGTTTTAAATTTTGGTGAAGAAAGTGACACTGGTGAAGTAAATCTAGTACGAGGCGTTACAGGTGAGACCATGTCTGTCCCTTTTCACAGGGTGATTTTAAAGTCAAAGTTCGTAGAAGGACCAGTCGAGATAGGGATAAGACCTAGTTTGCCAGTGGAAGGAGTTTCTTTGTTATTGGGAAATGACCTTGCAAATGGAGAAAGTGATCCTGTGGTACGGTTAACAACCAAACCAAGGATTGATGAGTCTGAGGATGATTCAGATGTTTACCCATCATGTGCGGTGACTCGAGCTAGAGCTAAAGAATTAGCCAAGACAGACAGTCCGGTGCAGTCTGATGTGGTTCCTTGTGACAGTCCTAAACAGGAAGGAAATTTTGATGCCTTATCTGAGACTTTTCTGTCTTCACTGGAGGATCAACATCCTTACAGTGAGCCTGAATTTAAAGATTTGTCTTTGTCGAGGAAGGATTTTATGGTGGAACAGACAAAGGACCCTGAGTTGACAGAATTGAAAGAAAAAGCACTCTCATGTGAGGAGATTGAAAAGGTGCCAACTGGATACTATGTCAAAAATGGAGTGTTAATGAGGAAATGGAGACCTCCTCATGTTTCTGTTAATGAGGAATGGGAAGTTATTCATCAGGTTGTTGTTCCAAAAGTTTATAGGGATGAGATTTTAAACCTGGCCCATAGTATGCCTTTGGGTGGTCATTTTGGTGTGAATAAAACTGTAGGGAAGATCTTGAAACAATTCTATTGGCCTGGTTTGAGAAAAGATGTGGTGATGTTTTGTCGAACCTGCCACACATGTCAGATGGTAGGTAAACCAAATCAAAAACCCCCTGTGGCTCCTTTGAAACCAATTCCTGCTTTTGGTGAACCCTTTTCGAAGGTGATTGTGGACTGTGTTGGCCCCTTACCAAAGTCTAAGACTGGAAATCAGTATTTGTTAACCATCATGTGTGCCACTTCTAGATTTCCAGAGGCAATACCCCTTAGAAATATTAAGGCCAAGACGGTGTCAAAGGCTCTTGTAAAATTTTTTACCTTGTTTGGTTTGCCAAAAGAAATCCAATCTGATCAAGGTAGTAATTTTATGTCAAAAATGTTTCAACAAATAGTCTATGAGCTGGGAGCAAAGCAGATTGTATCATCTGCATATCACCCAGAATCTCAAGGAGCTCTGGAGAGATTTCATTCTACTCTCAAAAATATGCTGAAGACTTATTGCTTTGAAAACACCAAGGATTGGGACGAAGGTATCCATTTACTTTTGTTTGCCGTTAGAGAATCGATCCAGGAGTCAATCGGATTTAGTCCTTTTGAGCTTGTGTTTGGACATAGGGTGAGAGGACCTTTGGAGTTGTTGAGAGAGCAATGGGTTAATGAGGAAGTTCACTTGAGTCTGTTGGACTATGTCCAAAAATTTAAAACTCGGTTGGAGAGAGTCTGCCAGCTAGCGAGAGAGAATTTGAAAACAAGCCAGATAAGAATGAAGACATATTTTGATAGACGTGCTCGGCCTAGGACATTCGCAGTGGGGCAAAAGGTATTGGTATTTTTCCCTAGCCAAAATAATCCCTTGCAAGCTCGTTTTTCTGGACCCTATGTTATTGAATCTCGAGTGACTGATCTAACATATATAATCAAAACACCAGATAGACGCAAGAAAACACAACTCTGTCATGTAAACATGCTAAAACCTTATTATGAGAGGGATTCAGTTGTGGCCTTGGTGGATGGTGTAAAGGTTGTTTCTAGAATGCCTGATGTTGATGTTGAGGAAGGCCAATTTAGACCAAATATTGTTCCATCGAAACTAAAAAACCAAAATATCCTGGAGAACCTTGAAACGAAGTTGGACCATTTACAAGTTTCACAAAAACAACAGATGAGAGAATTAATTTTAAAATTTAAAAATCTATTCCCAGATGTTCCAAACAGAACATCGATAATTACCCATGATGTTGATGTTGGGGATGCAAAACCAATCAAACAACACCCATATCGAATGAATGTGGAAAAAAGTAAACTTGTTGATCAGGAAATAAAATACATGTTGGAAAATGATATTATTAGACATTCTACTTCAAATTGGAGTTCGCCCTGTGTTATTGTACCTAAACCTGATGGAACTGTTAGATTTTGCACAGATTACAGGAAAGTGAATGCTGTAACAAAGTCAGATGCTTACCCTATTCCTAGAGTGGATGATTGCATAGACAGAGTGGGAAAGGCAAAATTTCTTACAAAGATTGACTTATTAAAAGGGTACTGGTGTGTTCCATTAACAGATAGAGGAAGGGAGATTTCAGCCTTTGTAACCCCTTCTGGATTGTATGAATACAATGTTTTGCCATTTGGAATGAAAAATGCTCCGGCAACATTTCAAAGAATGATTAATTCAGTGATTCATGGGTTAAAACATACAGATGCCTACATTGACGACTTAGTGACTGGGAATGATACTTGGGAAGATCACATCTCTGCGTTAGAAAGGTTGTTTGAAAGACTTTCCAAGGCTAACCTTACAGTTAACTTGGCTAAAAGTGAATTTGGCCATGCCACTGTGACGTATCTTGGTTATGTTGTAGGTCAAGGCAAGCAAGCTCCTGTTCAGGCAAAAGTTCAAGCAATATCTGAGTTCCCTATTCCCACAGGTACGAGGACTGTTAGAAGATTTTTGGGAATGGTTGGATATTATCGAAAATTTTGTAAAAATTTTGCTGATATTGCTCTTCCCCTAACTAATCTTCAGAAGAAGGGAGTAAAGTTTGTTTGGACAGATTCTTGTCAAGAAGCATTTAAGAAGCTGAAAGCCATTTTATGCTACCATCCTGTGCTCAGAACACCTGACTTTGAAAAGCCATTTTCATTAGCAGTAGATGCCAGTGATGAAGCTGCAGGAGCTGTGTTGTTGCAGAAGGGTGACATTGATGATATTGACCATCCTGTAGCTTACTTTTCAAAGAAATTTAATGAGCATCAAAAGAATTATTCCACCATAGAGAAAGAATTACTGTCGCTTGTTTTAGCCTTGCAACATTTCAGTGTATATGTTTGCACCGCTCAGAAACCATTGACTGTGTATACAGATCATAACCCATTGGTGTTTCTGAGCCGAGTCAAAAACAAAAACAGAAGGCTGTTAAACTGGAGTTTAATTTTGCAAGAGTTTGATCTCATGATAACTCACATTAAAGGCAAAGATAATGTGATTGCTGATTGTCTTTCCCGATGTTAAATGGGAAACATGTATCTGTACTAATCTGATAGTCTGTAGTTGTGTAGCATGATAATTATTAACATTACTAACTGTATGCGCGGTTAAAATTTTCTTGGGAAAATTTTTTTTTAGGTGGGAGGTGTTATGGACTCAGTGAAAGTCCCTTTAAGATAGAGAGTGTGTGTGTATGTGTGTGTGGGGCGTGCTTACGTCAATAGAAGATAAAGGACGTTATGACGTTGTTGAAGAAGTAAGAAGAAGAAGAAGGAGAGAGAGAGAAGGGAGAGAGACACCAGCCTGCTTGTTTTCTCTATCGATGGATGAGAAACAATAACTGTGTTTGCCACTGAAATCCATGTATGGAAGTTGGAAGTAATCCGGTGGAGTTCACTTTGTTGCTGACCTGTAGAAGGAAACAGGTATTTGTGTGTGGACGACCACGGTTCGGATGCTTTTCGGGGTGAGGAAGTCACTACCGAGTAAACACTGGAGTGTCGTTTGGGTTCCATCGTGGAACATTTGGATTTCGTATGTACTCTCTCTATGTTTTTCTACATCTACATCTTATCTTCAGACAACGGTGGTTGTTGAAGAAGCCCTTGCTCATGTTTCACCTTATGGCTTGCGGAACTGAACTTTGAGAACTATTCTGGAACTGGGAGTTTTGGACTTTGTCACACACACACACGAAGAGTTTAGTTTTGGGGTTAACGTTCGAGGTTTAACATTCTTGAATTCTAACATACTAACATTTTTTTTTAACTTTTATTTTACGTATTATCATAAGTAGTGATTAATAAAATAGTTTTTAACACTGAATCATGCTCAGTGTGTTTCTTTTGTTGCTGGTTTGTGACACCTCACAGTTGCACTTCCCTTCTGTGGCCACGCACCTCCCAAAATCTTGAGACCTCTGTTCCGTTCAAACGGAGTTGGCCGCATGTGGCAACCAAGTTTCTGGGGGCTGGGTCCATAAGCTTTGTCCCCAACACTGGGCTGACGGCCTTCAACTCTTGTCTCCGAAGCCTCTTTCACTGTTTAAATGCTTCTGATAAGCAGAGGCTTTAAATTGATTTAAATAATTCCCTCAATTAAAACTATTTAAAAAAGGTACTTAAAACATAAATATGCAGAGTTAATAAAAAGTAAATAATAACTTAGAATTTCCTGTTTAATGAAAATCAACAATTCCATTCAAATGAATGGGACCGTGCAGGATCTGAAATACATCTGGCCTCTCAGGACACTATGGTGAGTCCAGAGGCGAGTACAGCAAGGTCTCTGGCACACCTGCATCTGAACTCCTGCACATTCTGTAATTCTCAACTGTGCCAGCACAAATCCAGAACTTTCTGGTATGTGTGCTGCAGCTAGTCAATGGTTCCCTATGAAAACCGTTATCTGGACATCAGCACAATCTGGCCAGCTGAGACTGACTCTATTCCAGAAGCCTCAATTTCATTAACCAGCCTTTTATAAAGTATCTTGTTAAATACTTTCTTATAATCCAATATGGACAACATCCACTGCATTCTTTTCATCAACTTTCTTAATTATTTCATCAAAAAATTCAACCAGGTTAGTCAAACACAATCTGTCTTTTACATTTCCAGGCTGGCTCTTTTTAATTAACCAAAGTTCTCCAAGCATGTGTGAAATTTTTTCTCCGCCAGTTGTTTCCAGAACTTTACTCAGCACCAGCAATGAAATGATCTGCCTGTGGTTGCGGGGAATGTCGTTACACACCTTTTTGAACAAGAGCGTCCTTTTTTTGGCAGGCAAACCACACTCCACAATCCAACACCCACCATGGGGCTGGGCTGCCAACAACACCCATAATTTACAACTAAAAGTTGGCTTCTCAGAAGCAAAGATAAAAATCTATTGGAGCTTGGCTAAGTAACTTGGGACGCAAACCATTTATGACCTGCAACGAAGTAGAACCAGACTTCCCAGCAGATCCTGCCCAAAAATTCTCACTCCATCTTTCATACCTACCATCCCCACTTTTACTGATCTTCTGTTTACATCCTCTTCCTTACTAAACACAGATATAAAGTACTGATTGTAAGTGAGTTCTGATGAAGAGTCTTTAGCCTGAAATATTAGCTCTGTTTCTCTCCCCACAGACCTGCTCAGTATTTCCAGCATTTTCTGTTTTTATTTTAGATTTCCAGCATCTACAGTGTTTTATTTTGTGATTATTCAGTTTTACTCCTTTGCTTGACTACGGCAATAATGGTACTGCTGAGTGCTTCGATAGCGGACTTCAGAGTCAACCACATGGCGTGGGACTGAGTCATGTATAGGCCAGAATATGGAATTCGTGAACCAGATGGGTTTTTACTACAATCCAGTAGTCTTTCATCCACTAAGCCTAGCTGGTGAATTTGATGAAAGGTCTTTGACTTGAAGCATTAACTCTGTTTCATTAAATGTTAACTCTGTCTCTCTTCCCACAGATGTGGCCTGATCTGCTGAGTAGTTCGAGTATTTTCTGTTTTTCTTTGCAGCTTATCCCCATGGTTACTTCAGTTTTACCCTATCACAATAAGGGAGGGCCTAACCATTTACCCTTGAAATTCAATGGTATTATCATCACCAAGTTCCCACCATAAAAATCTTGGGGGTCACCTTTAGCCACAGTAGCAAGTCAGAGATTGGACATCCTGAGGCGAATGATTCACATCCTGACATCTCAGCTGAAGGTGAACCCTTGATCTCTCAATCTACATCATCATGGCCCTTGCACTTTATTTGTCTACCTGCACGGCATTGTCTCTGTAACTGTAACACTATACACTCTATTCTGCATTGTTTTTTCCTTTTGCATTACTTCGATGTATTTATGTATGGAAATGATCTGCCTGGATGGCATGCAAAATAAAAACTTTTCACTGCATCTCAGTACATGCGACAATAAAAACCAATTACCAGTGCCCTTCCACCATCTAAGAGTGTGATGGGATATTCTCCATTTGCTTGATTAAATGCAACTCTAATGTTTCTCAAGAAGCTTGACATCATCCAGGACAAAACAGCCCACTTGTTTAGGACAATTAACTGAAATTCCCTGTCAGTTCAGAAGAAAATCATTCTCAGCTCAGGAGCATAGAAGGTTACCAGGGCAGGCAGGAGTGCAAAGTCAATCAGATCAGCACGATCCTATTGATCCGTGGATCAGGCACGAGGGGCCGAGTGGCCTCCTCCTGTCTGTAATTCCCACATTCACATGTTGCCAGTCTTTCTTGTGCATCCACAGAAGATTTTTTTCCCAATTTCTTTTCTAATTAATACCTTGGAAGCATATATTCATTATGCCTTGTATGAAATAATTTAGCATAGAGATGCCAAGATAAACTGCTCCTATTCTTGTTGCTCTCACAAGATTTTCCTTAAGAGTACCCTTTTTCTTTCAAAAAAAGGACAGAATGTGAATTGTTTGTTTTCCATTATTCACTGGATCATTTATTCTTGCATGCACTTTATACCCGATAATGGCTTCTCTCCCATCAGAGACACAAGAAATTCTGCAGATGCTGGAATCTGGAGCAATAAGCAAAAAGTGCTGGAGGAACTCAGCAGGTCAGGCAGCCAAGACCCTTCATCAGGACTGGAAAAGAAGAGGGCAGGAGCCAGAGTAAGAAGGTGGGGGGAGGGGGAGGAGCACACACAGGCAGGGGATAGGTGAGTTCAGGTGATAGGCGAGTCCAGGGGAAGGTAGAGGGTGGGGGAGGGGGTGGGGAAGATGTAATAAGCTGAGAGGTGATAGGTAGAAGAGGCAAAGGGCTAAAGAGGAAGGAATCCGGTATGAGAGAGCAGTGGGCCATGGAATAAAGGATGGGGGGGGGGGAGGGGAGGAGATGGGCAGGTCATCAAGGTGGAGGAAGGGATCCATAGGAATAAGGCAAGACAAAGGAGTTTAGGGGAAAGAAAAAGAAGGGGTGGGGTTACCGGAAGTTAGAGAAGTCGAAGTTGACACCATCAGGTTGGAGACTCCCAAGATGGAATATGAAGGGTTGTTCCTCTCCCATCATAGTTAATGAAAAATACTTGATGATGCAGCTATTTGGCAAACCCATTTTATATCTGAGGTTTATCCCCCCTCTGCTGCAATTAAGAGCACAATCGTGTCATTTTGGCGAACATCGGACTTTGGAGCAGCTAAGTGTTTCTTTTTCTCTCTAATCGGAAGTAGTGGGGCTCGAGCGTGCAGGCACGTGACATAAGTGGGTAGCGCGTGAGAGGTTTAAAAAGAAAACCGCCATATTCAGCGGGCAGCGTTCGGAGTGGGCAGCAGAATGAGAGGGAGCAGAGTGATTGGGCTTTGGCTCAACGGGCTTAGGTGGAAACGGGTAATAAGCAAGATTTATATAGCAGGGGTAAGTTACTAGTTTATTTATTACTAGTTATTTATTTTAGTAACATTAGACAGTGCCATAACAGTATGCATCTGGGATTAGTTTTATGTTTGGAGTGCCAGATGTGGGGACCCTGGGAGGCTACCAGCCTCCCCAGGACTACATCTGCGCAAAGTGCATTGAGATGTGGCTCCTCAGGGATCATGTTAGGGATCTGGAGCTGCAGGTCGATGACGTTTGGCTGATTAGGGAGAATGAGGAGGAGACAAACAGAAGCTATAAAGAATTTGTAGAGAGTACCTCTGCGGCAGTCCCCCTCAAAAATCAGTATCTTATTTTAGATTCTGTTGGAGAGGATGACCCAACAGAGGAAGACCATGGCAAACAGGACTTTGGCACCGTGCCTGGTGCTGTGGTCCAGCAGGTATGGAGAAATGCAGTGGTTATTGGGGATTCTATAGTGAGAGGAACAGACAGGAGATTCTGCGAACTCGACAAGGATACCCAGATGGTGTGTTGCCTCCCAGGTGCCACGGTACAGGATGTCTCAGACCGGGTCCGGAATATTCTGAGGGGAGAAGGTGATCAGCCAGAAGTCTTGGTACATGTAGGTACCAATGACATAAGTAGAAAAAGAGAGGAGGTCCTGAAGGAAGATTACAAGGAGCTAGGAAGAAGGTTGAGAAGTGGGACCTCCAGGGTAGTAATCTCAGGATTACTACCTGTGCCATGTGCTAATGAAGGTAAGAATAGCAGGATCAGGCAGATGAATGTGTGGCTGAGTAACTGGCGCAGGGCACAGGGCTTCAAATTCTTGGATCAGTGGGACCTTTTTTGGGAGAGGTATGACCTATTCACAAAAGATAGGTTACACCTGAACTCCAAGGGGTCAAATATCCTGGCGGGAATGTTTAATATAGCTGTTGGGGAGGGTTTAAACTAATTTGGCAGGGGTAAGGAAACCAGGATGTTAGGATAGAGGAAGAGGTATACAGGAATAAGTCCAAGACAGTGTGCAGTGAAGATAGTAAGAAGGACAGGCGGGTGAAAAGACAGGATAATTTGCTGAACAATAGAAATACAGCGAAATCGGTAGCAGATACTGGTCTAAATGTACTATATTTAAATACACTTAGCATTAGAAATAAAGTGGATGACCTAGTGGCACAGCTACAGATTAAAAAATATGATATTGTGGCAATCACTGAGTCATGGCTTAATGACGGATATGATTGGGAACTGAATGTCCAGGGGTACACAGTTTATAGGAAAGATAGGTGGGTAGGCAGATGGGGTGGTGAGGCCCTGATGGTTAGTAATGATATAAAATCAATAGAGAGAAGGGACATAGGGTCAGAAGAAGTGGAATCCCTATAGGTGGAGTTAAGAAATGGCAAGGGTAAAAGGACAATAATAGCAGTGATATATAGGCCCCCTAACAGCAGCTGTCATGTGGACTATAAATTACAGCTAGAAATAGAAAAAGCGTATCAGAGAGACAATGTCAAGATAATTATGGGGGATTTTAACATGAAGGTGGATTGGGAAAGCCTGGAAGGCAGTGGATCTCAGGAGAGCGAGTTTGTGGAGTGTCTACAGGATGGCTTTTTGGAGCAACTTGTTGATGAGCCCACCAGGGAATCAGCTGTTTTGGATTGGGTGCTATGTAACAAACCAGAGGTGATTAGGGAACTAAAGGTAAAGGAACCATTAGGAACTAGCAATCACAATAATTCTGAGTTCAGTTTCAAATTTGAAAAGGAGAAGCTGATATCAGATGTGTCAATATTTCAGTGGAACAAAGGAAATTACAGTGACATGAGAGAGGAACTGGCCCAAATTGATTGGAAAAGTAAGCTAGTTGGAGGGACGGCAGAGCAGAAATGGATGGAATTTCTACAAGAAATAAGGAAAATGCAGGATAGATATATTCTAAGAAAAAAGGTTATGAATGGAAAAATGGCACAAATGTGGATAACGAGAGAGGTGAAGGCTAAAATAAAAGCAAAAGGGAGGGCATATGAGGAAGCAAAAATTAGAGGGAAAACAGAAGATTGGGAAACTTTTAAAAACTTACAGAAAGAAACTAAGAAGGTCATTAGGAAAGAAAAGATGAATTATGAAAGGAAGTTGGCAGATAATATTCAAAAAGATACTAAGAGCTTTTTGAAATATATGAAGAGTAAAAGAGAGAGGCAGGTTGATATAGGACCAATTGAAAATGGTGCAGGAGAGATTATAATGGATAACAAAGAGATGCAGAGGAACTAAATGAGTATTTTACATCAGTCTTCACTGTGGAGGACATCAGCAATATACCTGATAGTCAGAGGTCTCGGGATAGAACTGAGTTCAGTTAAGATTACTAGAGAGAAGGTGCTAAGGAAGCTAAATGGACTAAAGACAGATAAGTCTCCCGGACCGGATGAGATGCACCCCCGGGTTCTGAAGGAGGTGGCTTTAGAGATTGCGGAGGCATTGGTGATAATTTTCCAGGAATCAGTGGACTCCATGGTTCCAGAAGACTAGAGGGTCGCAAATGTCGTTCCGTTGTATAAGAAAGATGGGAGGCAGCATAAAGGAAATTACAGATCTATTAGTCTGACATCAGTGGTGGGAAAGTTATGGAATCGATCCTCAAGGATGAGGTCATGGAATATCTGGAGGTGCAAGACAAGATAGGTCAAAGCCAGCATGGTTTCGTGAAGGGAAGATCCTGCTTGACCAACCTATTGGAGTTTTTTGAGGAAATCTAAGGCAGGGTGGATAAGGGAGAGGTTGTGGATGTTGTGTATTTAGACTTTCAAAAGGCCTTCGACAAGGTGCCGCACAAGAGGCTGATTAATAAGATGAGAGGTCATGGGATTTCAGGTAGGATATTGGAATGGGTGGAGCATTGGCTGCTAGGCAGAAAGCAAAGGGTGGGAATAAAGGGATCCTGTTCTGGTTGGTTACGGGTTACTAGTGGTGTTCCGCAGGGGTCGGTGTTGGGGCCGCTTCTTTTTACTTTGTACATTAATGATTTGGATGATGGACTAAATGGTTTTGTGGCTAAGTTTGCAGACGACACCAAGATAGGTGGAGGATTAAGGAGTATTGAAGGAATAGGAAGGTTACACAGAGACTTAGATAGTTTAGGAGAATGGGCAAAGAAATGGCAGATGATTCAATGTTGAGAATTGTGCAGTTGTACACTTTGGAAAAAGAAATAAACGGGCAGATTATTATCTTGATGGGGAGAAAATTCAAAGTACAGAAGTACAAAGGGTCTTGGGGGTACTCATGCAGGATACCCTGAAGGTTAACCACCAGGTCGGATTGGCGGTGAAGAGAGCAATTGCTATGTTGGCATTCATTTCGAGAAGTATAATGTACAAAAGTAGGGAAGTGTTGATGAGGCTCTATGGAGCACTGGTGAGGCCTCATTTGGAATACTGTGTGCAGTTTTGTGCCCCTTACCTTAGGAAGGATGTACTGATGTTGGAGAGGGTTCAGAAGAGATTTACGAGGATGATTCCCAGAATGAAAGGGCTTACTTATGATGACTGTTTGTCGGCTCTTGGACTGTACTCACTGGAGTACAGAAAAATAAGAGGGGACCTCATAGAAACATTTAGAATGTTGAAAGGACTGGACAGAGTAGATGTGGTTAAGCTGTTTTCCTTGGTGGGTGAGTCCAGGACCAGAGGGCACAATCTTAGAATTAGAGGGTACCGGTTTAAAATAGAAATGAGGAGAAATTTCTTTAGCCAGAGGGTAGTGAAATTATGGAATTCTTTGCCACGTACAGCTGTGGAGGCCCACGCATTGGGGGTGTTTAAGGAGGAGATTGATAGGTATCTAATTAGTCAAGGTATCAAAGGATATGGGGATAAGTCCGGAAATTGGGGCTAGATAGAAATAGTTTTAGTTTAGCTCATGGATTAGACTCAATGGGCCCAATGGCCTACTTCTGCTCCTTTGTCTTTTGATCTTGTCTTGTGAGTATACTTGTTCAGGGGTAGTTTCAGAGATGCAAGGTTAGGAGGATGCATTGCCAAGATTCTCCATTGAAATTTATGGTGGTACAGAATGTTGCTCATATTTGCAAACCAGAGGTAATCTATGCTCTGTAATAAACTGAAACACTACTGATTTTGTAACACCATCTCTATTAGTTCTCTGTTAGACTCAGCATAGTGAATGCATTCGCAAGATATCTTTCTCCCAAATTTGTTAACTTGTTTGCAGCTGGAACAGTATCTAGGAAATCAAAGATAATTTAGTGTTGCTGATAAATAACTAGATGAATAACCTGATAAAAATACTTGTCCTTTCAACAAATATCCCTACACCTCTTCCCTCATTACCATCCAGGGATCTAAACAGCCCTCATAGGTGAGGCAAATGTATGTGCACCTCCTCCAGCCTGGTCTATTGAATTCAGTGCTTGAGATGTGCTCTTCTCTGCACTGGCGATACCATGCATAGACTAGGCTACTGTTTTGCAGAGCCCCTGTCCACAATAGCCATCTTGAGCTTCCAGTTGCATGTCATTTCAACTTCCTTTCCTGTCTGAGCTCAGCTTTCTCCATTACCACAGTGAGGCCAAGTGCAACCTCGAAGAACAACTCCTCACATTCTACCTGGGTAGCCTACAGTATTGAATTTTCCTATTTCAGGTAACCGACTCCTGCTGTGTTCCTTTACCACTCCCATGTCCACCCAGGGTTTCTCGTCCTTTGTTCACATTTTTCCATCCCTCGCCCCTCATTACCTAGACTCATCACTCTCCTGGCTCCATCTGCCTTAAATGTTCTATTTCTTTTCTTATGTTTCCATTTTTCACTTACCAGCCTCAACACTCCCTGGTCCCCCTCCCCCACCTGTCTCCAATCTGCCCACCACCCCACCTCATCTAGTTCTGCCTATCACCTACCTCTCTTTGATTTTCTTACATATCTGTTCCTCTAATTCCCACTGAATACTCGGATAGCCTTACTGAACAATCCTTGCAGGATATCCTCCCTAGATACTGCCATTATGTTTTCTCTAACCTGTGGGACAATTCTCCCTCTTCTTTTGCATTCTCCATTACATCTGAAACTTCTATATCCTGGAACATTCAGCTGCCAGTCCTGTCCCTCCTTCAACCACATTTCTGTGATTACAATATCATCATAATTCTAAATGTTGATCCAATCCTTAAGCAAATTTGACATCTGTGAGGCTCCAAGCATTAAAGTAAATTCAGTTGAGCCTGCCAGCCCTCCGATGTTCTCTAACCTGCCTCTGTTTGCTTGCCCACTAGGCTTGCTTGATCTATCCTTCACATTTTTCTTTCCACCTGCTGCACTGCTACTATGGCCCCCCCACCCCCCCCCCACTGCCCCCCCCACCCCACCCACCAAATTAGTTTAAACCCTTCCGAGTGACATGAGCAAATATTGCTGCAAGGATATTGGTTGCCTCCAGTTTAGGTGTGACCTATCTTTCTTGTACATGTCCCATCTGCCCCAAAAGCTATCCAAATCATCCAAGTATCTAAAGCCTTCCCTCCTGCACCAGCTCTTTATTCACATAGTCATCTGGCATATCCTCCTATTTTTACCCTCACTAGTAGGTAGCACAGGGAGTAATTCTAAGATGAAGACCCTAGAAGTCCTGCTTATTAAACTTCTGCCTAGCTCCATCACCTCACTTTGCAGGACCTCATCCTCTTTCTACCTCAATTTTCAGTAACAATGTGTACCATCACAGGTAGACAGGGTTGTAAAGAAGGCTTTTGGCATCCTGGCATTCATAAATCAAAGTATTGAGTATAGGAGTTGGGATGTTATGGTGAGGTTGTACGAGACATTGGTGAGGCCAAATTTGGAGTATTGTATGCAGTTCTGGTCACCTAACTATAGGAAGGATATCAGTAAGATTGAAAGAGTGCAGAGAAGATTTACTAGAATGTTTCCGGGTCTTCAGAAGTTGAGTTACAGGGAAAAATTGGACAGGTTAGGACTTTATTCCTTGGAGTGCAGAAGAATGAGGGGAGATTTGATAGAGGTTTACAAAATTATGAGGGGTATAGACAGAGTAAATGCCAGTAGGCTCTTTCCACCTAGATTAGGAGAGATAAGTTATGAGAGGACACGCCTTTAGGGTGAAAGGGGAAAGGTTTAGGGGGAATATTAGGGGGAACATCTTCACTCAGAGAGTGGTGGGAGTGTGGAACGAGCTGCCATCTGACATGGTAAATGCAGGCACACTCTTAATTTTTAAGAATAAATTTATAAGATACATGGATGGGAGAGGCCTGGAGGGTTATGGACTGGGTGCAAGTCAATGGGACAAGCGGAATAAAGTTTTGGCACAGACTAGAAGGGCTGAATGGCCTGTTTTCTGTGTTGTAGTGTTCTATGGTTCATGGCCTCTGGCTGTTTCCCTTCCCCCTTTTAATATGTTCTCTATCCAGTCTGAGACATCCCTGATCCCGACACCAGGGAGGAAACATACCATTCTGGAGATTTGCTCTTGACCACTTTGTATGTCAACCCCTTCATCCCAGGAGTCAACTCAATGAGCCTTCTCTGCATTGACTTCAATGCAAGTTTATCGCTCCTTAAAAATGGAGACCAAAACTGTATGCTGCATTCCAGGTAATCACACCAACGCCCAGTAAAGTTGAGTCAAAGATCCCATACTTTCCTACTCCATACCTCTTGAAGCCAAGATCAACATTCCATTAGCCCTCCTAATCATATGTTTTACCTGAATGCCAACCCCTAATGGCTAACATTATGGTGGTGTTGCTCCATTCAGAAAAGAGAGGGCATTCCTAATTGTACAAGGTAACTTGTGAGCTAGCTGACAATGGGAGGATTAATGAAAACCTTCCATTCTTTGGAGATTTATTGGACTGTCTTCAGAGATCTTTGAGTAACTTCCAGAGTTTTCCACAACTCGCCTAATTTTTTCTGCCTTCTCCAAGGGGTTGCATCGAGGGAGCGGATGCATCTCGTATGCATAGTTTATATTAAATAGCGATATCATCTTTTCCATCCTTTTTCATTGTTTACACAATTGTGGTAAGTCACAATGGTGCACTCAGTGACATATTGTTCAGATAAAGTTTTTCAGCTTCACTGACAGGTATTGTAATTTTGTGAAAGTAGGTATCAGTACTTCAGAATAATTTATTTGAGTGGTCATCATATATGTATCTGCCTATCTGCCAATGCTTCCGCATGTCTTCATCCATTCATACACAAGAAATTATGATATATTTTACAGGGCTATGTGAAGCTATTCCTCCAGTTGCAACCCACCTCACTCAATGAACACTAGGGTGCCTGTGCATGTGAACTTAAATGGGGTTGCTTGACTCTTCATCAAAACCTCAAATGTTAACTCCATTCTTCATTCAACAGATGCTTCCTAACCCCACTAAATGTTTTGAGAACTCTCTTTTTATGTGTCAGATTTTCAGCATTTGCACTTCTACTTTTTGATTCTAAAACTTTCTTCGGTTTGCAAATGATATTGGAAGAGATTGGGCCAAATTCACAAATTATGTGTCTCTCTAGTATCTCCAACTATATCAATATGATTGCTTACCAGCCACAAGGAGGAGGCCTCAGCCTGGACAACTCTCACAATGGCGACAATGGGGATCCACATAGCACAGAAGGTGACCATACACCAGACAAGTACTGTTGCCCAGACAGGGTACTCAACAGTTCCATGTATCGGTGGAGCAATGGTTGCCAGAGACCAGATTATGATTGCCTGATTAAAGAAGTTGAAACCATAAGATCAGAAACTTGACAAGCAGTGTATATCCTTTGTTCATTTTCAATTTAAATCAATATTTACAATTCCTTACTGCCAGCAAGCATGGGGAGATGAAAAGCCAGCACACTCTCCACCACAGCCAGAAGAGAAAATTCTTTCTCCCAATCATCATCTCAATGTCCTTGATGAACTTTACTGTGCCTATTAACAACAAGAAAGCAAATACAAAATCAGCTGGTTTATTCTGCCTTTATGACAAGCTGTTTGTTCGAGAATTTGTTGTCATAATGGGAGGCATTAAAACAGTTCAAATCTAGAAGCCAGATGTGAGGATTTAAAACACGGTTTGTTAATTGCAAGTCATGATCAGTCTGATGCTCTATGAAAGAAATGTTTGTATAAAATCCTGAAGTACAGAAGCTTTCTTTCTTCACAGCTCAGGTTAAAGGTTCCACAGCAAAAAGTTAAGGATTAAAGATGTGGGAATGAGATGGCCCAAAATATTATAGTGAGCCCCTGAGTGGTTATAGATACAGGAATGAGAGACACTGAAAGGTGAGACAGTGAAAAGCACTGAGCAGTTAAAATTGCAGGAAGAAAAGGGCCTGACATGCGAAAGGACCAGCTCTATTACCTGGTTAAAGGACATCATGGAGAGGATGTGGAAGATTCTGCAGGGTAAGGTTTGCACCAAATGCATGGTTCACATGAGTACAAGTATCCTAGGGAGGCCAGAAGATGAGCTCATGCACTTAGATTACAAGTAGCTCACGGGGAAGTTATAAAGATTACTCCAGTGCCACATGCCAGACAGAGTAAAACATAAGAACATTCTAAAATAAGAGATGGGAGCAGGGATAAGCTGCTCAGCCCCTCAAGCCTGCTCCACCATTTAATAAAGTGATGGCTAATCTGATTGTAACTTCAATTCCACATTCCTGTCTACCCACAGTAATCTGTTTCTCCCTCAAGTATTAATCCACTTCTGCCTTAAGAGTATTCAAACATTCTGCTTCCACCACACTTTGAGGAAGAGAATTCCAAAGACTCAATCTCTGAAAGAAAAAAAATGCTTCATCTGTCTTAAATGGGTGACAACTTTTTTCAAAGAGTGATGCCTAGTTCCAGATTTTCGCACAATTTATTCTTATCCACCCTGTCAAGACCTCTCAGGATTTTACATAACTCAATCAACTCCAGCAGATACAAGTCTAGCCTGCCCAATGTCTTCTCATTGAACTACTTACCATTCCAGTTATTTATCTAGAAAAACTTCTCTGAAATGTGTGAATATTCTTCCTTAAATAAGGAGACCAATACTATAAGCAGTACGCCTGATGTGTTCTCAACATTGTTCAATGTAAGTGAAACATAACTTCCCTTTCTACGTATTCAATTTTCCTAGCAATAAATAACATTCTGTCAGTTTTGCTAATCACTTGTAGTATCAGCATGTTTTTGCAAATCATACACTGGAACACCCAGATCCCTTTGTATTTTAGAGCTTTGTAAATTCTTACCATTTATGTAATCTTTCTTTTCCATTTTCCTGCCAAAATGGATAACATTACATTTTCCCACATGATACTCCGTCAGATTGTTGCATTCGTTGACCCATCTATATCCCTTTATGTCCTCTTCAGTACTAACTTTCCAACTTGTTTTTGTTTCAACAAGCTCAGCAACTATATCTTTGGACCCTTTCATCCAAATAATTTAAATAGATCGTAAAGGGGTTGAGGCCCCAGAAATAATGTGGCTCAGCTCTTGTAATGTAACATCTTGCTAAACAGTAAAAGGCCCATTTATGCCTTTAAACTGTATCCATCCATTCAGTCAATTTTCCACCCATGTCCTCCTTAATATTCTGCAATAACCTTTGATGCAGCACCCTATCAACTGCCTTCTGGAACTCGAAGGATATTACATCCACCAGTTTCCCTTTAACCACTGTACATGCTGGTAAATTGATAAACTGGTTTATTATGGTTTACTATTGTCACGTGTACTGAGGTAAACAATAAGGTGCAAGATCAAAATGAGGTAAATTGTGAGGTCAATAGTCCACCATATTGTACTAGGGAACCATTTAGTAGTCTTATAACAGCAGGATAGAAGCTGTCCTTGAACCTGGTGGTAGGTGCTTTCAGGCTTTTGTATCTTCTACCCGATGGAAGGGGGAAGAAGAGAGAATGTCCAGAAATGAATGAGGTCTTTGATTATGTTGGCTGCTTTACCGAGGCAGTGAGAAGTGTAGACCGAGTCCATGGAGGGGAGGCCGGTTTTCGTGATGTGCTGAGCTGTGTCCACAACTCTCTACGGTTTCTTGTGGTCACAGGCAGAGCGGTTGCCATACCGAGCTGTTGATTCATCCAGGTAGGATGCTTTCTATGGTGCATCGATAAAAACTGGTGAGTGTCAAAGAGGACATGCCAAATTTCTTTAGCCTCCAGAGGAAGTAGAGGCTCTGATGACCTTTCTTGGCCATGGCATCAGCGTGGTTGGACCAGGACAAGCTATTGGTGATGTTCACTCCCAGGAACTTGAAGCTGTCAACCCTCCCGACTTCATCACCGTTAATGTAAACAGGAGCATGTACATCGCCCCTGTTCCTGAAGTCAATGACCAGGTCTTTTGTTTTGCTGACATTAAGGAAAAGGTTGTTTTCATGACACCATGTCACTAGGCTCTCTATCTCTTTCCTGTACTCTGACTCATCATTATCTGAGACACAGCCGTACAGTGGTATCATCTGCAAACTTGTAGATGGAGTTAGAGCAGAATCTGGCCACACAATTGTGAGTGTTAAGGAAGTAGAGTAGGGGGCTGAGGATGCAGCCTTGTGGGGTGCCAGTGTTGAGGATAATCATGATGGAGGTGTTGCTGCCTATCCTTACTGATTGTAGTCTGTTGGTCAGAAAGTCAAGGATCCAGTTGCAAAGAGAGGTGTTGGAAATGAACTTGCTTGGAATTATAGTATTGAAGGCGGAGCTGTAGTCAATAAACAATTGTCTAACGTAGGTGTCTTTACTCTGCAGATGATCCAGAGATGAGTGTAGGGCCAGGGAGATGGCATCTGCCATAGACCTGTTTCAGCGGTAGGTGAATTGCAGTGGGTTAAAGTTTTCTGGGAGGCTGGAGTTAATGCATGCCATGACCAGCCTCTCAAAGCACTTCATGATGGTGGATGTCGGAAGCATCGGGCGGTAATCATGAAGCCACATTGCCTTGTTTTTTTTAGGTACCAGGATGATAGTGATCTTCTTAAGGCAGGTGGGAACCTCAGATTGAAGCAGGGAGAGTTTAAAAATGTTTGCAAATACCCCCGCCAGCTGATCAGCACAATATCTGAGCACACGGCCAGGGACACCATCTGGGCCAGATGCTTTCTATGGGTTCACTCTCCGGAAGACTGATCTTACATCCTCAACGGTGACCACAAGTTCAGGTGCATTGGAGGCTGTTGGGGTGGGTGGTGACAATCCAATCCCCTTCTGTTCAAAACGTGCATAGAATGTGTTAAGCTCATCAGGAAGGGATGCACTGTTTTGACGATGCTGCCTGGCTTCATTTTGTAGCCCATTATAGTGCTTAAGCCCTGCCACAACTGATGGCTGGTCTGGGACTCAATTTTGGACTGGTATTGTCTCTTGGCATCCCTACTAGCTTTATGGAGGTCATGTCATGATTTCTTGTAAACATCAGGGTCACCTAATTTGAACACTGCAGTCCTAGACTTCAGTCGGGAGCGGATCTCCCGGTTCATCCGTGGTTTCTGGTTTGGGAACATCTGGATTGTCCTTTTTGGAACACCGTCCTCAACACACTTGCTGATAAAGTCTGTGATGGTGGTGACATACTCATCAAGGTTGGCAGCTGAGTCTTTGAACATGGAACAGTGCACTCAAAGCAGTCGCTTAGAAGCTCATCTACTTCTTCAGACCAGCATTCTGAACAGAATCCTCACATTTCAGCTTCTGTTCCCCTCTTGAACTCTAATGACTTCCCTTTCACAAAACCATTTTGACTTTGCCTGATTACCTTTAATATTTCTAAGTTGCCTGCTATAGCATCTTTAATAATATTTTAATATTTTCCATATGACAACCAATAAAAAGAAGGCAAGGTGTAGTGGAGCTTTTTTGAAGTGGCTGTTTTAGGGAGTGGCTGTGTTTGAGTCCCAAGTACTGCGTTTAAGGGTTAAGTGCTGAGGCTTTGTCTCATGAGGTTTCGACGAGAAGGCAGAGCAGAGGTATAGGTAAGGATGGGTAAAGTTTTTTTATCCTTAATCTTTAGACTTAATGTTGTCCGAATGTCAGTCAGGGCAGTGGTATGCTCCTCCTGCAAGATGTGGAAGATTAGGGAAACTTCCAGTGTCCCTGGAGATTATACCTTTGGGAGGTATACCCAGCTGCAGCTCCTGACTGTTCACTTCAAGGAACTGGAGCTGCAGTTCGATGCACCCAGAATCAACTGGGATGCTGAGAGCATCATAAATAGGACTTACAGTGAGGTGGTCACACCCAAAGTGCAGGCAGAAGGTAGTTGGGTGACCACCAGGAAAGGTAAAGTGAGTAGGCAGACAGTGCAGGGTTCCTCTCTGGCCATCCCTCTCAGTAACAGGTATACCTTTCTGGATACTGGCATTTTGTTTTTCCCTTTCCCAATTTAAGGAGAGCTCCTTCTTCACCATGCACATTCAAATATGAACCGCCATCTACAACACGTCACACAATTCATTTGTTTCACTTCTTCTGGAAGTCCACATGTATTTTACAAGTTTAATAATTTACTTTTATTTAGTATTTACCATAAATCCAGCTGATTCCAATGAGTTCCAGCAAAGCCACTGTAACAAGGATCCATCCAGTACAGAAATAATCAATTAAATTTATCCAGTAAATCCCAGCCTAAAATTAAATGGAAATTAGAAAATGCCACATGAGAGGAATGTAATACTCAATGTTCAAATTAAGAGGCTAATGGAATGTAAGACAAGGAACCCATTTACCCAACTATATACCACACAGTTTTAATAGACAATTTTGTAAACAGTCAGAAGGTCTTGCATTTTCTAGTTTTGTTTCTGATTTCCAGCAGAATCAACAGAGATTTTTATTTTCATCCATTTCTAATACCTGCTTGATTTGTGTTCATTCTCTTATGTTCTGAGATCAGATGTGCTCCTTTTCTCTGCACCCCTTCAATAGCTCAATATATTGCTTGAAGGAGAAGCCAAAACACCACAGCACTCCTCCTGTGATTTCATTAAGGCCAAGTATCTCTGCTTCAGGTTATTCTGCATTCCTACATACATCCTATCTCCTTTTCTATCTGCCTGAGAAGACTGATTTGTGTGACCTGTTCCAGAAAGCACCACAGAATTTCTCTCCATTTCCTGCAGCTCGGTTGTGTTGTCATTTAACATATCCTCCACATCAACCTTCCTTCTGCTGAACCTCACATTACTTTTCCTTTCACAAGACTGGCCCAAATGAAATACACGGTCCTGTTTTGATAGTTTTGTGGGAAAATACATCTAACAGTTTAGAAGGACATAATGTATCTTTGGATGAGGAAGGCCATTTAGTTCATTTATATTAACAGACATGTTAACCTCCCCCCATTTTAGCATCAGTTTGTTTCAAAGTGTTTCAAATGTTTTAGCTACTTCTGGTCAATTAAGAAATTAGCTCCTCAGGAAGGTAACTCTGTGATGTTGAACATCCTGATATTTCACAGTTTAGCAACTTCAATATTTTTAACAACATTTGACTTGTCAACAAGATCTCCTCCCAGGCATTGAGATTCCTGGATGAAAAACCCAATTTCTCCAGCCTTTCGTCACATCTCAAGGCTTGTTTCTTTTCCACATGCCCTGCAGTGCTTGATATGTCTTTTACTTGAAAGATCTGGGCACAGCAGGCAAAATTGGGGTCTAAATGATGGGAATTAATATTCATTCTCTGCCTCTTGTTATATTTTTATTTCTTGGATGTTGCCATTAGTTAAATATGTTTGGTGTTGTTCATGCTACAATTCCCTGGACTCATTCAGCTGCTTTGTCAGCTGTTTCAACACCATACATGAAGGTTTGTGGCCCATCCAATTTCAAACGTGGTGTTCGTTGAATAATTCCAGATATCCAGTGACCGTCTCACCTTTCTGGGCTGATATCCTGCGAGTAACTTGCTTCTAATCTAAGAAAATCATTTTCCCTGTCAGTAACTTGTTTTTAAGAAAATCATTAATTCTGCTTGAGAAGATATGTTGATTTTTTGGGGACAGGTGTTCAGAATATAAACATTTTTTGTTCATCTTCAGCTAAGTCTTTTGTATTTTCTATAGTTGTTATGTCTCTCTGATTGTCCTTCCACTCTTGTGAAATGCGAAGGACTACTTTGGTGTCAGGGTTAGAATCAGCAATGTTGTCTGTTAAGCCTCCCTTGTCATCATTGTTTAATGGGATTCTGCATTTTCTTGTGTTCATGAAAATTCAAATGTCATCTTTCTCCCTGTGAGATTGATACAACCCACTTTAGTATTCTTGTAAATGTTGGCTCTTTAGTTAAGTCTGAGCACAAAGTTTGAGGAACTTATATGTAGAAAATGCAATGCACCAATCATAATAACAGAAGAAATAGAAGCCCCTTGCACCTGCACTGTCACTTGATAAAAATCTGGTTGTTCTTGTGGCTGAACTTCAAAATAACACTGAAAGAAAAAAAATCAGTGATAAGAACATAGGAACCAAGAGCAAGAGTAGGCCAATTTGCCCTTCAAGCCTGCTCCTAATTCTTGTATGATATTTGTCCATGATACATTTTTTTAGTAAGTGAGCACATACTACCCATCCTCATTGCTCCTGAACAGAGTGCCTTGCTGGACTATTTCTGAGTCAACAGGGTTTAAATGACAATCTGATGGTTTTTTGGTTGTTATTGTTAATCCCAGATCATTAACTAATTTAAAAATTCTACAGCTGCCATAGTGGGATTTGAACTCAAGCCCCTGCCTCTTTAGTTTGAGCTTTTGGCCTGTTAATTCCAATAATCTCACCACCACACCAACACCATACCCTAATGGATATTATAATTTCATGGAGTTATAAGCAGAACTGTAGATGGATTCATAGCATGTTATTGAAGAGCAGCATACCTGGGTTACACATACAAGACCAACAAGATAAAGTAACAAGCAAACACCAGATGTCACATAAAGCCGCTTTGATTGCAGAAAGCTAGGGAACTGGTCCATCAGGGTCGTTATAACTGTTTCTGATGAAAGAAAATTTTAAGTGAGATCATGTCAAGCTATCCTTTAGTGCAACTATTTAGTCCATTAATGTTTCAGTATGACAACAAGCAAAGAACAGACAACAAGAAACATGATGGATCCTTCATCTGCCTTCATGAACAGTTATTTTGCATCTTAGATTGTAAAAATAAGATTTTATATATAATTTCCTATTTTTAACAATGAAAAGAGATATGTTACTAGAGTCATAAAGTTAAGTTAAATAATGATCCTGTTACCCAAAGTTGCAAACTGAGTGTCAAGTCCCAGGGTGATAAGCATGAAGAAAAACAGAGCAGACCATAGAGGTGCCCACGGCAGCTGTGCAAGAGCCTCTGGATAGGCGATGAAAGCCAAACCAAGACCTAAACAGCGGATAAAATTGAAATTGTTCAGTTAGTGGTGCCTAATAGAGACATACTGTTAACTGATGCAGGTAGAAATTTATCTTCAAACTGGTGTGAAACAGAAAGTAAAGATTCTTCTATTATGTGAAGCATCTAATTTTTAAGGGTGGCACAGTGACTCAGCTAGTAGAGCTGTTCTGCCTCACGGCACCAGAGACCAGAGATCAATCCTGACTTCTCAGGATTGATCTCTCAATCCTCTTTCTCAGGATTTCTCAATCCTGAGAAAGGGTTTTGAACACTTTCTCTGTGACTGTGTGGTTTTCCTATGAGAGTTCAGGTTCCTTTCCACGTTCCAAAAATATGCTGGTTGTTGGTTAATTGGCCAGTGTAAATTTCCCCTGGAGTGCAGATGAGTAGAAGAATCAGGGGGAAGTTGATGGGAACAGGAAGAATATAAAAAATAAGATTAGTGTAGGATTAGTGTAAAAGGATGATAGATGACTCGTGCAGACTTAGTGGACCGAAGGGTCTGTTTCCATGCTGCATCTTTCTGTGAATCCAAGACTCTTAACCTCTTTACTTGCAATGGAATTGAATATTAGGTGGTGTGTATGATTGACATCTAGTCTGTTACTGCTTGTGTTACTGCATGTATAAAGACAAATTTCTATCCACAATGTATCTACTTAATGTAAATCCAAATTTCTGTATGTGTGTTAATTAGAGCCTTTTATAGCAAGAATTAAGGTTGAGACTTGAAGTGTCAACATACACCTTTTACCTGCACAGATGCTGCTTCACCCACTGTTTCTCCAGCATTCTGTTTTCTGATTTTTGCTCCAGATTCCAGCATCTGCAGTCTCTTTTGACTGTACTGGACTGTATTGCTGGTAGCAGTCAGATTGCAGCAGTATTTAATTTTTATATTAGCCTGCCAGAGGTGATATTGAACACACGTAACTTTTAAGGTATTAAGGCAACTTTCTAACAAATTTATGACATTGCTGTCAAATTCACCAATGTATTGCCTATCTCCAAATGCTGTTGAAATGGTGGTGAAAGGCTGTCTTCTCGAACAGCAGTCTGGCAGCCACCAGCAATGCAGTCCAGGCAATGCTGTGAATTCAATGTCTTTTATTCCACAAAGTCATGGCTATACCTCTGGTGAAGGTACTTTCACAATGCAAAGGCTGTGAAGGAGCTTCTAAACAGTTGCACTGGTAAATCGGTCTGCTGAACCTGTACCAAGTTACACCAGGACCCTTTTGTTTTAAAGCTTGCAGGGAGGGACGTAAAACTTGAGGTAATTTACAGTCTTAATTTAATGAGTTTATTTACTTTTTAAGTGTTTTTGCTTTCATTTTGTTCAAAAGAAAGTTTAGTGCGCTATGTTTAATTTTAATTTTGTGAATATGAGAAACATTCAAGGTCTTTGGCAGGTCTGATAGTCAGTCCAGTTTTGGGGGCAGGCTCAATTAGCTCAAACAATTTCAGTGGGATTGACAGTTGGCGAGCTTCATCAATCAGATTGGATCCAGAATTAGTGTGTAAGTAGTCAATGCTTCAAGAACACTGACTGAAATATGCTGCCCACTGTTCCAACATCAGATTTAGGGCAAGGACCACATTGCTAGTGAAATTAACCATGGTTATAAATATTTAGGCTTTAGTATATCTCCAGGCTTGAACTGGAAGTATTTGCAACATCTCATATTTTATTGTTCATAATTGCATAAAGGAGGTCACAGAGGCTTTCAATTCAAAGACACATAAATATCATTCATTCCCTATTGTCAGAGAGCACTCAGTGGACCAAACAGATATTTGCCAATGATTGAAAGCTTTTCCAAGGAGCAAAGTTTCTTTGACTGTATTTCTGTCACTCTGTCAGCTACAATACAAAGAGACACACTTCCACTTCCTCTATGTCCATTTGGTGCATCGTCGTAAACTGTCCATCATGAAGGACAATGCTTGCCATCCAACCAATAGAATATGAGCACCATAACAAAGCAAAGGGTGGTTGTGGAGTGACTAATGTTATCCACTGTTAACATGGTTCTTGAGGCCTGTGTGCAATCCATCCATGTGTGGACAAACTGTGTGCAACAAATGTCATGGCATGTGGAAAAATTAGGGCAAATTCATTTCAGGTGATCACTGCTCCACCAGTCTACTCTTAATCATAATGTGTTTACCAACAGTCAGTGTCAGTTTCATCAGGGCTCCAGACCTTACTACATCCTTAGCACAGACCGGAGCTGAATTCCAGAGGTGAAGTGAAAGTGACTGCCTTTGACATCAAGGCAGCATTTGTCTGAGGGTAACATCAAACAGCCCTGGTAAAACTAAGTCGATGGGTATCAAGGGGAAAACACTCTAATGGTTAGTTTATTTTTATTCACTTACAGGACATTAAGGTCACTGTTAAACCCAGCATTTATTGCTCATCCCTAATATCTCTGGAGGAGGTGCTGGTGATCTCTCTTCTTGAACTGCAGCATTCCTTCTCACGAAGGAATTGTTGGGCAAGGGGTTTCAGGATTTAGACACAGTGACAATGAAGAATCACTGATAAATTTCAAATTAGGGATAGCGTGAGACTTGCACGGGAACCTACAACTGGTGGTGCTCACATGCGTCTGCTTCTCTTGCCCTTGTTGGTGATAGAACTTGCAGCTTTGGGAGATGCTGTCCAAATATCCCAGGTATGTAACTTCTGTGCATTTTATAAATGCTATGCACTGCAGCCACGTTATGATGTTGGTTGAGGGAGTTAATGTTAGGTTAGTGAAAGGAGTGCCAATCAAGCAGGGTTGATGCTGTCGAGTATTCTTTGTTGCTCTCTTCCAGAGAGGGGTAGCAGAATCATACACCCAGAAACTCTGCCAACCTCAGCATTCCTAACTGCGTACAATTTAATGGATTGTAGTGAGACCTTGCAAACTTCTTTGAAGGCTGGTATGCTGAGCCATGGTGGCAGCAGTCTGAGCTTGTGTGGCAAGCAAACCTCCACTGCATTGGGTGGCTTCTGGATGTTACATCCGGTGTCAGGTTCCTCTGTGCTCTGACATTGCATACAGGCTTTCAAGCAACCTCAATAAGATATAAAACATTTTACTCTGCGTGTCGATCCAGCAAAACTTGTACAGCCTCATCCTCATTTGCATCTGCATTGTCTTCTACACCTGCCCAATGACTCCCAAAACATCCCAAAAATGCGCAGGTTGGTAGGTTAATTAGCCACTGTAAATTGTGCCTGTCATGTGGAATAGGGGTGGAATGTGGGGGAGGGAGGGGAGTTGTTGGGAATGAGAACGTGGGTTAATAGGAATGTGGAGTGAATAAAATGGATTGTGTTGGATTAGTGTGAAACTGGATACTTGATGTTCAGCGCAGACTTCCCATGCTGTATCTCTCCATAACTCAGTGATTCAGCATAGTTAGTCATGCAGCTGAAGTAACTTCAATTTTATGTACAATGTCCTTAACAATTATTGCTGTGTTAACGCCATCCTTACACTACTAGTTCTACTCCCAACAGGCTTAGCAGCGAGGAGGAGGAGCAGCGAGAGTTTGAAAAGTCCATTACAGGTGAGTAGCTGTTAGTTCTACTCTCGACAGGCTTAGCAGCAAATTAGAGGGAGGTGATATCCAGCGGAGTGGCCATTTTCAGAAGAGCTGCTTTGAAGTGGAAGTGCTGCTGGTAGGTTAAAGTGTGGACTTTGGTGAACACGGGCTTCAGTGAGGAGGGCGAGCAGCGACAAGGTTAGGTTTTTCCTTTTTCTCAAGTGTGCCAGTTTATTAAAGGGGCAGTAATGCAGTCAGTGGAGTGGTATGCTCCTCCTGTGAGCTGTGGGAGTTCAGGTAGCGATCAAGTGTCCCTGATGACTCTGCAGGAAGTGTGTCCAGCTCCAGCTCCTCTCAGACAGCATGGACTGGTTGGAGCAGCAGGTGAACTCAATGAAAAGCATATAGGAGGCAGGGAGTGTTATAGATAGGAATTTCAGGGAGGTGGTCATGTTACGGACTCAGTGAAAGTCCCTTTAAGATAGAGAGTGTGTGTGTATGTGTGTGTGGGGCGTGCTTACGTCAATAGAAGATAAAGGACGTAATGACGTTGTTGAAGAAGTCAGAAGAAGAAGAAGAGAGAGAGAGAAGGGAGAGAGACACCAGCCTGCTTGTTTTCTCTATCGATGGATGAGAAACAATAACTGTGTTTGCCACTGAAATCCATGTATGGAAGTTGGAAGTAATCCGGTGGAGTTCACTTTGTTGCTGACCTGTAGAAGGAAACAGGTATTTGTATGTGGACGACCACGGTTCGGATGCTTTTCGGGGTGAGGAAGTCACTACCGAGTAAACACTGAAGTGTCGTTTGGGTTCCATCGTGGAACATTTGGATTTCGTATGTACTCTCTCTATGTTTTTCTACATCTACATCTTATCTTCAGACAACGGTGGTTGTTGAAGAAGCCCTTGCTCATATTTCACCTTATGGCTTGCGGAACTGAACTTTAAGAACCATTCAGGAACTGGGAGTTTTGGACTTTGTCACACACACACACAAAGAGTTTAGTTTTGGGGTTAACGTTCGAGGTTTAACATTCTTGAATTCTAACATACTAACATTTTTACTTTTATTTTACGTATTATCATAAGTAGTGATTAATAAAATAGTTTTTAACACTGAATCATGCTCAGTGTGTTTCTTTTGTTGCTGGTTTGTGACAAAATTGGGGGCTCGTCCGGGATAGTTCCCAAGGTTAACGAGTGTCGTCTGGGATTGTACCCCAGATTGACGAGATTTGTTCGGGATTCAATCCAAAGATTTTTGAGGGAGGTCTGATAAATTCTTTTTAATTGGCTTGTGTGTGTGGAAACCAGCATCAATGGATATTAAGGCATTTTTGGAGTCACCAACCCAATAGGGATTGGAGGTGGCGAAAAAGGATGATTTGATAAAGATTGCTACAAGGCTAAACCTTACAGAAGTAAAGCAGTCTATGAGAAAGGCAGATATTTAGAGACTGATAGCTGGCCATTATGTGGAAAAGAAGGTGTTTGAGAAGGAAGTGTTAAAACAGTTTCCTGGCAGTGAAATAGCAATTTCTGAGGCACAGGTGCAGCTGGCAAAGATAGAGGCTGAACGAGAGCAAACCCAGTTAAAGATAGAAGCTGAACGAGAACAAACCCAGTTAAAGATAGAAGCTGAACGAGAACAAAAGAGATTAGAGGCCGAACGAGAGCAAACCCAGTTAAAGATAGAGGCCGAGCGAGAGAAATTAGAGGCCGAACAAAAGAAATTAGAGGCCGAACAAAAGATAACTCAGATGAAGATAGAGGCTGATCTAGCAATGAAGCAGATGGAGCTGGATAACGAGGAGAAAAAGAGGCAGCATGAGTTACAAATGAAGCGTAGGAGTTCGGAATCTGATTCTGATGATGGTTTTTCAGCCAGCAGGGAGGTTCGATTAGTCCCTCCGTTTGAAGAAGATCAGGTTGATCAGTATTTCCAACATTTTGAAAAGGTTGCTGTGAGTTCAAACTGGCCAAGGAAAGGATGGGCTCTTATGGTACAGAGTGTGATTAAAGGTAAAGCTCAAAAAGCTTATTCTGCTTTGTCTGTTGAGGATGCAGCTGATTATACCAAGGTAAAACAAGCTATATTGAAGGCCTATGAATTGGTCCCTGAGGCTTATAGACAAAAATTCAGAGACTTGAGGAAATCTGCAGATCAGACTTATATGGAATTTGCCAATGGAAAGAGAATATGTTTTGAACGATGGTGCCTGGCTAAAAATGTAGATGGGGATTACGATAAATTGACAGAATTGATACTGGTGGAAGACTTTAAAAGATGTGTTCCAGCTGAATTAACAACATATTTAAATGAAAAGGCAGTGGAAACTTTACAAGAAACTGCTAGGTTGGCAGATGATTATGCTTTAACCCATAAATCCAAATGGGGACAACCTAAAACCTTTCAAAAGAGTTACAAAGACAATCCAGGTAAACCAGAGATTAAATTGGGAGGTAATCAAAAAGGGAAGGATGAAAAGAAGCCAGGGCTGGAGAAACCTGTTGAGCGTACTTGTTATTACTGTAGGAAACCTGGCCACGTGATATCTAATTGTGCCCTTTTGAAGAAAAAGAAGGAAGCTGGGCCCAATGCTTGTTTTCAGGCAATTAAAAATCAAAAAGGTTCAGGAGATGCTGTTAAAGATCAGTCCTTGCAAGAGGGAAAAGCGGAAAAGTTGGAGGAGGTGAGAAAAGAATTCCGTTCGTATGTATCAGAGGGTTTTGTTTCACTGAATGATGAGTCACCCCAGGTGCCAGTGAAAATTCTTAGAGATACTGGGGCTAGTCAATCTCTCTTGCTGGACAGTGTTTTAAATTTTGGTGAAGAAAGTGACACTGGTGAAGTAAATCTAGTACGAGGCGTTACAGGTGAGACCATGTCTGTCCCTTTTCACAGGGTGATTTTAAAGTCAAAGTTCGTAGAAGGACCAGTCGAGATAGGGATAAGACCTAGTTTGCCAGTGGAAGGAGTTTCTTTGTTATTGGGAAATGACCTTGCAAATGGAGAAAGTGATCCTGTGGTACGGTTAACAACCAAACCAAGGATTGATGAGTCTGAGGATGATCCAGATGTTTATCCATCATGTGCGGTGACTCGAGCTAGAGCTAGAGAATTAGCCAAGACAGACAGTCCGGTGCAGTCTGATGTGGTTCCTTGTGACAGTCCTAAACAGGAAGAAAATTTTGATGCCTTATCTGAGACTTTTCTGTCTTCACTGGAGGATCAACATCCTTATAGTGAGCCTGAATTTAAAGATTTGTCTTTGTCGAGGAAGGATTTTATGGTGGAACAGACAAAGGACCCTGAGTTGACAGAATTGAAAGAAAAAGCACTCTCATGTGAGGAGATTGAAAAGGTGCCAACTGGATACTATGTCAAAAATGGAGTGTTAATGAGGAAATGGAGACCTCCTCATGTTCCTGTTAATGAGGAATGGGAAGTTATTCATCAGGTTGTTGTTCCAAAAGTTTATAGGGATGAGATTTTAAACCTGGCCCATAGTATGCCTTTGGGTGGTCATTTTGGTGTGAATAAAACTGTAGGGAAGATCTTGAAACAATTCTATTGGCCTGGTTTGAGAAAAGATGTGGTGATGTTTTGTCGAACCTGCCACACATGTCAGATGGTAGGTAAACCAAATCAAAAACCCCCTGTGGCTCCTTTGAAACCAATTCCTGCTTTTGGTGAACCCTTTTCGAAGGTGATTGTGGACTGTGTTGGCCCCTTACCAAAGTCTAAGACTGGAAATCAGTATTTGTTAACCATCATGTGTGCCACTTCTAGATTTCCAGAGGCAATACCCCTTAGAAATATTAAGGCCAAGACGGTGTCAAAGGCTCTTGTAAAATTTTTTACCTTGTTTGGTTTGCCAAAAGAAATCCAATCTGATCAAGGTAGTAATTTTATGTCAAAAATTTTTCAACAAATAGTCTATGAGCTGGGAGCAAAGCAGATTGTATCATCTGCATATCACCCAGAATCTCAAGGAGCTCTGGAGAGATTTCATTCTACTCTCAAAAATATGCTGAAGACTTATTGCTTTGAAAACACCAAGGATTGGGACGAAGGTATCCATTTACTTTTGTTTGCCGTTAGAGAATCGATCCAGGAGTCAATCGGATTTAGTCCGTTTGAGCTTGTGTTTGGACATAGGGTGAGAGGACCTTTGGAGTTGTTCAGAGAGCAATGGGTTAATGAGGAAGTTCACTTGAGTCTGTTGGACTATGTCCAAAAATTTAAAACTCGGTTGGAGAGAGTCTGCCAGCTAGCGAGAGAGAATCTGAAAACAAGCCAGATAAGAATGAAGACATATTTTGATAGACGTGCTCGGCCTAGGACATTTGCAGTGCGGCAAAAGGTGTTGGTATTTTTCCCTAGCCAAAATAATCCCTTGCAATCTCGTTTTTCTGGACCCTATGTTATTGAATCTCGAGTGACTGATCTAACATATATAATCAAAACACCAGATAGACGCAAGAAAACACAACTCTGTCATGTAAACATGCTAAAACCTTATTATGAGAGGGATTCAGTTGTGGCCTTGGTGGATGATGTAAAGGTTGTTTCTAGAATGCTTGATGTTGATGTTGAGGAAGGCCAATTTAGACCAAATATTGTTCCATCGAAACTAAAAAACCAAAATATCCTGGAGAACCTTGAAACGAAGTTGGACCATTTACAACTTTCACAAAAACAACAGATGAGAGAATTAATTTTAAAATTTAAAAATCTGTTCCCAGATGTTCCAAACAGAACATCGATAATTACCTATGATGTTGATGTTGGGGATGCAAAACCAATCAAACAACACCCATATCGAATGAATGTGGAAAAAAGTAAACTTGTTGATCAGGAAATCAAATACATGTTGGAAAATGATATTATTAGACATTCTACTTCAAATTGGAGTTCGCCCTGTGTTATTGTACCTAAACCTGATGGAACTGTTAGATTTTGCACAGATTACAGGAAAGTGAATGCTGTAACAAAGTCAGATGCTTACCCTATTCCTAGGGTGGATGATTGCATAGACAGAGTGGGAAAGGCAAAATTTCTTACAAAGATTGACCTATTAAAAGGGTACTGGTGTGTTCCATTAACAGATAGAGGAAGGGAGATTTCAGCCTTTGTAACCCCTTCTGGATTGTATGAATACAATGTTTTGCCATTTGGAATGAAAAATGCTCCAGCAACATTTCAAAGAATGATTAATTCAGTGATTCATGGGTTAAAACATACAGATGCCTACATTGACGACTTAGTGACTGGGAATGATACTTGGGAAGATCACATCTCTGCGTTAGAAAGGTTGTTTGAAAGACTTTCCAAGGCTAACCTTACAGTTAACTTGGCTAAAAGTGAATTTGGCCATGCCACTGTGACGTATCTTGGTTATGTTGTAGGTCAAGGCAAGCAAGCTCCTGTTCAGGCAAAAGTTCAAGCAATATCTGAGTTCCCTATTCCCACAGGTACGAGGACTGTTAGAAGATTTTTGGGAATGGTTGGATATTATCGAAAATTTTGTAAAAATTTTGCTGATATTGCTCTTCCCCTAACTAATCTTCAGAAGAAGGGAGTAAAGTTTGTTTGGACAGATTCTTGTCAAGAAGCATTTGAGAAGCTGAAAGCCATTTTATGCTACCATCCTGTGCTCAGAACACCTGACTTTGAAAAGCCATTTTCATTAGCAGTAGATGCCAGTGATGAAGCTGCAGGAGCTGTGTTGTTGCAGAAGGGTGACCTTGATGATATTGACCATCCTGTAGCTTACTTTTCAAAGAAATTTAATGAGCATCAAAAGAATTATTCCACCATAGAGAAAGAATTACTGTCGCTTGTTTTAGCCTTGCAACATTTCAGTGTATATGTTTGCACCGCTCAGAAACCATTGACTGTGTATACAGATCATAACCCATTGGTGTTTCTGAGCCGAGTCAAAAACAAGAACAGAAGGCTGTTAAACTGGAGTTTAATTTTGCAAGAGTTTGATCTCATGATAACTCACATTAAAGGCAAAGATAATGTGATTGCTGATTGTCTTTCCCGATGTTAAATGGGAAACATGTATCTATACTAATCTGATAGTCTGTAGTTGTGTAGCGTGATAATTATTAACATTACTAACTCTATGCGCGGTTAAAATTTTCTTGGGAAAATTTTTTTTTTAGGTGGGAGGTGTTACGGACTCAGTGAAAGTCCCTTTAAGATAGAGAGTGTGTGTGTATGTGTGTGTGGGGCGTGCTTACGTCAATAGAAGATAAAGGACGTAATGACGTTGTTGAAGAAGTCAGAAGAAGAAGAAGAGAGAGAGAGAAGGGAGAGAGACACCAGCCTGCTTGTTTTCTCTATCGATGGATGAGAAACAATAACTGTGTTTGCCACTGAAATCCATGTATGGAAGTTGGAAGTAATCCGGTGGAGTTCACTTTGTTGCTGACCTGTAGAAGGAAACAGGTATTTGTATGTGGACGACCACGGTTCGGATGCTTTTCGGGGTGAGGAAGTCACTACCGAGTAAACACTGAAGTGTCGTTTGGGTTCCATCGTGGAACATTTGGATTTCGTATGTACTCTCTCTATGTTTTTCTACATCTACATCTTATCTTCAGACAACGGTGGTTGTTGAAGAAGCCCTTGCTCATATTTCACCTTATGGCTTGCGGAACTGAACTTTAAGAACCATTCAGGAACTGGGAGTTTTGGACTTTGTCACACACACACACAAAGAGTTTAGTTTTGGGGTTAACGTTCGAGGTTTAACATTCTTGAATTCTAACATACTAACATTTTTACTTTTATTTTACGTATTATCATAAGTAGTGATTAATAAAATAGTTTTTAACACTGAATCATGCTCAGTGTGTTTCTTTTGTTGCTGGTTTGTGACAGTCACACCAAATGTTCAATCAGATAGATGGGTAACAGCCAGGAGGGACAGGCAGGTAGTGCAGGATCCTCCTGTGGCTGTTCCCCTCTCAACTAAGTGTACTGTTTTGGATACTGTAGGAGGGGTTAGCCTCTCAGAAGAAAATGACAGTGAAGCCATGACTGGCTCTGTCATACAGCAGGGTAGGTAAGAATGAGGCAAACAATAGTGATAGAGGACTCTTTAATCAGTGGCACAGATAGGCATTTCTGTGGCTGCAAACAAGACTAAAGGATGGGCTTGCCTCCCTAGTGCCAGAGTCAAGGATGCATGGGCATTCTAAAAGGGGAGGGAAAGCAGCCGGAGTACCATATTGGAATTAATGACATAGGCAGGAATTGAGATGAGGTCAGGCAAAGAGAATTTAGGGAGTTAGATAGTAAGTTAAAAAGCAGGGCATCGAGGGTTGCGATCTCAGGATTGCCTCCTGTGCCACGTGGAATAGGAAGATAGTACATTTACATGCATGGCTAAGAAGCTAGTGCAGGAACAAGGGCTTCAGATACATAGATCATTGCTCTTCCAGGGCTGGTGGGACATGTATAAGAAAGACAGGTTGCAGCTAAAGTGGAGGGGACCAATATCCTCGCTGGGAGGTTTGTGAGTGATTCTCAGGGGAGTTTAAATTAGCATGGCGGGGGGTTGGGAATCAGAACAGTAGGTCAGTGGAGGGATTGAGGGGAAGGTAAAGGTGAGGTCAAGTAAGGCTGAAAGGAAGGTCAGGCAGTGTTAAATTAATGAACACGTTGGGGCTGATGGCAGAAATGTATTTATTTCAATGTAAGGAGGATTATGGTTAAGGCAGATGAACTTTGGGTCTAGATTAATACATGAAACTACGAAGTTATAGCCATTGTAGAGACATGATTGAGAGAAGGGCAGGACTGGTAATTCAATGTTCCAGCATTAAGATGTTTCAGATGGAGAGAGATGTAAAAGAGGTGGAGGAGTGGCACTCCTGATCAGGGAGAATGTCATAGCAGCACAGAGAGAGAGAGAGAGAGGGCATCCTGGAGGGCTCATCCAGTGAGCCAATATGGGTAGAGCTCAGGGATAAGAAAGGTGCAGTCACTATGATGAGGTTATACTATAGCCCTCTCAGTAGCTATTGGGAGATAGAGGAACAGATATGCAGACAGAATATGGAAAGATATAAAAGCAACAGGAAAGTTGTAGTCGGTGACTTTTATGTCCCCAGTATTGACTGCAACTCCTTTAGTGCCAGAGGAGGCAGGATTTGTTAGGTGCATTCAGGAGGGTTTCTTGACACTGTATGTAGATAATCCAAGCAAGGAAGAGGCCATACTAGACCTTGTATTGGGAAATGAGCCTGGCCAAGTGTTTGGAGTTTCAATGGAACAGCAGTGAACTCAACTCCGTAAGTTTTAAAAAAGTTATGGATAAGGATAAGACTGGACCTTGGGGAAAAGTGCCTAATGGTAGGCTGATCCAGAAGATTAATGCAAATGGGATCCATGGAGACTTGGTATATTGGATTCAAAATTGGCTTGTCTAGAGAATGAGAGAGCTTGGACAAGTTTAGATTGTTTTTACTGGAGCGTCGGAGGCTGAGAGTCGACCTGATAGACGTGAATAAAAATGTGATAGGCAAAGATAGAGTAGACAGCCAGAGCCTTTCTCCCAGGGTGGAAATGTCAAATACTAGAGGTCATAGATTCAAGGTGAGAGGGGGAAAGTTTAAAGGACATTTACGAAGCAAATGTTTTACACAGAGAGTGGTAGGTGCCTGGGATGCACTGTCAAGGGAAGTGGTGGAAGCAGATATGATAGTAACATTTATGAGGCATTTAGACAGAGATATGAACAGGCAGGGAATGGAGCGATGTAGAACATGTGCAGGCAGATGGGATTAGTTTGGATTGGCATCATGATCGACACAGACATCATGGGTAGAAGGGCCTGTTCCTGTGCTGCACTGTTCTATGTTCTTTGTTTCTACTAACTGCCAGACTTGGCTTCCCCAAGTGAGATCATTGGGCAAGTGAAGTGGAAGTACAACCAGTTTTCAAAGGAGAGGGGAAGCTAACAAGTTACTGTATTATGAAAAGTGTGGAATAGCCTAAGTTGATCAGCAAATCCATTGCATCTTTCATTGCTTCCTAAACTTGTTGACTGTGTACATCAATGGTTGCTTGAGATTGCAAGATAAAACTGCTTTGGATCAACAAATTCTACCATTCTATGCTGCTGAGACAATCTGAATCTGATAGATTTGATCTGAAAATAGTCAAACCTAAATCACTTCAACAACTGTAATTCACTAACAGGTATAACCAGTACTCATAAACATTCATCGAAGATTACTCAATTTACCATCTCAATGAAATCAGCCATCCATAAAATCCATAATTATAGTCTGGTGTTTTGTCATTTAGAGACTTAAAAGTTCAGCACCAGGATGCAGAGCAGCAATTCTGATGGGAAGTGATATTCAGGCCCTGAAGTGCCAGTTGAAATTGTGGTTGGATTATATTGGGCTGACCTTGATGATGAATAATGGGCTAGAGTATCTGAAGACTGACAGATCAGTCATTAAACCTTGTCCTAAGATACGAAATGTTCAAATCTTCAAGGGACAGGAATTTGCATTATTTATAGATTCATAGAGTTCACGCAACATGGAAAAGGCCTTTGAGAGTAACTCATCCATGCCAGCCAAGATGCCTAACTATGCTAATCTTATTTGCTTGCATTTAGCCTATATTCCTCTAAACCTTTCCTATCCATGTACCTGTCTAAATGTCTTTTAAACATTGCAATTTTACCTGTCTCTACCACTTCTTTTTGGCAGTTCTTTCCAGATATTCACAACCCTCTTTGTGAAAAAATGTCCCTCAGATTCCCTTAAAATCTTTCCCCTCTCAACTTAAACCTATGCGTTGTAGTTTTAGACCCCTCTACCCTGAGAAAAAGACTGTGTGCATTCACCTTATCTATGCCCCTCAGAATTTTATTGGAATTGGAATATTATTGACACATGGACCAAGATGCAGTGAAAAACTTAGTTTTACAAGCCAGCCATTCAGATTATTTCAAAGCACATTGAGGTAGTACAAGGGAAAAGCAATAACAGAATGCAGAATATAGTGCTACAGTTACAGTTACAAAGAAAGTGTAATGCAGGTAGACAATGAGGCACAAGGGCCATGACAAGGTAGATTGTGGGGTCAAAAGTTCATCATTAATGTACAAAAGGTATGTTCAAGTGTCTTATATCAGTGGGATAGAAACTGTCCTTAAGCCTGGTGAAGATTTTCCATCTTCTGCCGGATGGAAGGAGGGAGAAGAGAGAATGTCCAAGGTGAGTTGGGTCTTTGAGTATGCCAGCTTCTTTTCTAAGGCAGCAAGAAGTGTAGAGACTATGGAAGGGAGGTTGGTTTTCATGATGGACTGAGCTGTGTCCACGCTCTCTGCAATTTCTTGCAGTCTTGGACAGAGCAGTTACCATACCAAGCTGTGATGCAACTGAGTAGGATGCTTTCAATGGTGCACCTATAAAGGTTGATCAGGGTCAATGGGGACATGACAAATTTTCTTATCCATCTGAGGACGTAGATATACTGATATGGTTACTTGGCCATAACATCTACGTGGTTGGACAAGTCCTTGGTGATGTTTATGTCTAGGAACTTGAAGCTCTCAACCGTCTCACCACTTCAGCACCATTGATACAAACAGGGACATCTGCTCTGCCCCATTTCATTGATTTTGAAATTTGTTTTGTTTTGTTGATATTGAGGGAGAGGTTGTTGTCTTGACACTATGCCACTAGATTCTCTATATCCTTCCTGTTCTCCATATGGTTGTTATTTGAGAATGGGCCCACTACAGTGGTGTCATCTGCTTGTAGATTGAGTTAGGGCAGAATCTGGCCACATGGTCATGAGTGTATAGGGAGTAGAGTAGGGGGCTGAGGACGCAGCCTTGTGGGGCACCAGTGTTGAGGATAATCATGGCAAGGGTGTTGCTGCCCATCCTTACTGATTGCGGTCTGTTGGTCAGGAAAACAAGGATCCAGTGGCAAAGGGAGGTGCTGAGTCCTAGGTCTAGGAGTTTGGAGATGAGTTTGTTTGGGATTATGGTATTGAAGGTGGAGCTGTAGTCAATAAATATGAGTCTGACATAGGTGTCTTTGTTATCCAGATGTTCCAGAGATGAGTGTAGGGCCAGGGAGATGGCATCTGCCATGGACCTGTTTCAGTGGTAGGCGAATTACAGTGAGTTGAGGTTGCCCAGGAGGCTGGAGTTGATGCGTGCCATACCCAGCCTCTCAAAGCACTCATGATGGTGGATGTCAGAGCTCCTGGGCAATCATCATTAAGGCATGTTACCCTGTTTTTCTTTGGTACCAGAATGGTAGTGGTTTTCCTGAAGCAGCTAGGAACCTCCGATTGGAATAGGGAGAGTTTAAAAAATGTCTGTAAATACTCCTGCCAGCTGATCTGCACAGGATCTAAGGACACAGCTGGGGATTCCATCCAGGCCAAACACTTTCCATGGGTTCACTCTCCAGAAGACTGATCTGTCATCTGCAACTGTGACTGTGGATACAGGTGCATTGGAGGCTGTGTGGGCTGGTGATGACATTTCATTGCCCTTCTGTTCAAAACATGAATAGAATACACTGAGCCCATTAGGTAGGGATACTTTGTTATAGGGAAAGAAGTTTGTTAGCGTGTTCAGTGACAAACCAAACCTCCTTAACCTCCTAAGAAAGTATAGGCACTGGCGTGCTTTCCTTATGATCGCATCTATGTGCTGGGCCCATGACAGGTCATCCGATATGTTAACACCCAGGAATTTAAAGGTCTGACCCTCTCCACCACTGATCCCCTAATGTAGACTGACGCATGTTCACCCCCCCCCCTTCCCATTCCTGAAGTCAACAATCTATTTCCTATATTATAATATATAAAATTAATCTATTTCCTCAGACCAGCACAGTACAACTTTCTGTATTGGACCTGTATTGGATGCTGAGGGGTGACCTTATAAACCTCTATCAGGTCAGCCCTCAGCCTCCTTCACTCCAAGGAAAACAATCCCAGCCTATCCAATCTTTCGTTGTAACTCAAGCCCTCCTGTTCAGGAAAAATCCTTGTGAATCTTTTCTACATCCTTCTCACTTAATCACATTCTTCCTATAGCATGGCAACCAGGGCTGCACACAACACTCCAAGTGAGGCCTAACTAACGATTTGTACAACTGTAAAATGACATGCCAACTCCTATACTCAATGCCATGGCCAACAAAGGCAAGCATACCATACATCATCTTCACCACTCTGCCACTTTCATGGAACTACGTTGCTCAATTATCATTCAGTGTATTGCATAGAGCTTTTGGTTCACATTAAAACAATGTAAATTCCCTTACCTTTGATTCCTAGTTTCTTTTTCTCTCTTAATCCTATTATTCATATTATTTCTTTATTCTTTCAGTCTAAATAATGATGTACATTCTATCAAGGGAGTGCTGCAAAAATTCACCAGACAGGTTCCTGGGATGGCAGATCTGCCATATGAGCAGAGATTGAGTAGGCTAGGCCTCTCTCCGATAGAGTTCAGGAAGAATGAGAGGTGACATCACAGAGATATACAAAATACTTACAGGGCTCAACAGGGTAGACATAAGGTAGATGTTTCCACTTGCTAAGGAGCCTAGAACCAGGAATCACAAACTTAAAATGAGGCATCTGCCATTCAGGACTGAAATGAAGAGAAATTTCTTCACTTGTAGGATGTGAATCTTTGGGATTCTTTACCTTGGGGAGCTATGGTGGTTGAGACAGTGATTGCATCCAAAATAGATATTTCTAGAGATGAAAGGATCAACAGAGGGCCAGAACATTATGATTAAGGTAAAAGATCACATGATCTTAGTGGAGCAGGCTCAGGGGGCCAAATGGTCTATTCCTGCTCCCATTTCTTATGCTCTAATGTAACACTAGATCTTGACTTGAATTTATCCTGTCTAATTCATGCTTCTTCCTTGACATTCTTGTCTCTTTCTAAACTATTAATTATTTTTGATTTAAAGATACATACTTGTCTCCTACTGTTGTCTCATTATTCCATTAACAGATTGCACTTCCAAGAATAGATGAACTGAAAATGCAGAAAGAAATCTAACAAGGCCCTATTCCATGAATATTCAACACACATTAGACTAGAGACTGCAGGTACCTGACTGAGCAACCTCCGAAACTGACTTGTCTTGTATGTGAGCCATGTGTCCAAGGACGGAGAAGATGGCAAATCCAGCAAACACACTCGTAGCAGAATTTACGACACAGACAGTGATGGTGTCTCTGTAACAGTTGTTGTGGAATTTGTTGTAGGAAGATAGGGTTATTAAGCTACCCCAGCCCACAGAGAAGGAAAAGAAAATTTGAGTTGCAGCATCTTTCCAGACCTAGTGAAAAAAAGATAGAATCAGTCAGCATTGGGAAGTTTCACTTGAACTCAGTCAATGGATAAAATGATGTTCACAAACATGGAAAGGGTTGGTTGCACTGCTCAACAGAGAACCAGCAGAATGAAACTCCATTGGTCATTAGAACCTCACATTAACAGTCATCATCCTGTCTTCCATTCTACTAATTCCTATACAGGATTCCATCTTTTTCCCCTCAAAAATGTAACTTAGTGGATGCAGAGTCAGTGAGAACTATTACCAAAAACTAGAACAAATAAAAGTTTTGCACTGTTGAATTAAAATGTTAAATCTTAATCAAAAAATACCTTGTCAAAACATTTATTGTGGATTGCAAAGAAATGGCTACATTTTTGATTTAACATTATGGGTTTCTTAAATGGAATAAAAATCCAGAGAGGCTAAAGAAGTCACAGACTTGATACCAGCTACTATTCATTTTACAAAATCAGATGTCCAAAAATTTTAGTCAGGCCACAGTAAAAGGCCACAGCGCCTTCAGGCTAAGTGAAGACATCCAAAACTTGCTGTCCATTCTGCTGTAAACTTCACAAAATGGCTTTAATATCCCAACACATTGAATGACAATAAATCCTCCTCCTACTGCAGATTTGAACTAAAATTTCCATAGAAAGTTTTTATCACTTTTATAAGTACATCATTGTCCTTTTAGTAACCTAATACATATTAAACACTTCCTGGGACTGGAAATTAACTGTCATAAATGAGGAACAGGCTTTTAATTTCCTTTCTTGTTACAATTAAGTCTTTTTCTTTACAAAATCTCTTCTGCACTTTCTTGAAGCACTGTTCCTGATAGGTCTTTATTTCTCTTCCTGTAGATGAGATAACATTGAATTTACCCAAACTACATCACTCACCCTTCTCAGTCCCTGAACTGCTAAATTGACAATCCTTCAGTCTGACTAGGTGACTCTAGTCAGACTGAAGGATTGTCAATTTAGCAGACTAGGACTATTGCTTCTCTTTTTCACACAGAGGATTGCATTGTTTCCCTCTCCCACACAGTGACTCTTCAGACAAAATACCACCAATATTGAAACAGGTCAGGCAAAGGGAAGTAATAGTGAGCACTACTGGCTGCCACTGCAAACATTGGACCAATACTTAGCCCATAAATTGATGAGGCTAGTTGCCGAAGAAAACTTCTATGAAATTTGTTTCAGAAGGAAGGAAGCTTCATGAAGACAATATCATTGCATCATGTCCTATAGCTTCCTATCTCATCCAGCACCATCCTATTTCTTCTCTTTCCATCACAGCCCCTTCCTGTCCCTCCCTCAGTGCTGACACTGAGATGGTAAAGACCATAAAGTAAATCAGTAAAAATCATCAAAAAGCAAGAGTAATGAATACTACTCATTCTATAAAATTTGAGTGTAATGATTGATATTAATTTTCTCATAAGAACACAAAAGTGCACAAAGATTTTAAATTACATTTCCCAAGCATATTGAAAATGCTAAAGTGAAACATGAAAAACAAAATATTGAAAAATACACATGAAGTTTAGTAGATTATCCTGGTGAGTTTACCTGAGCATCTGCCAGCCTTGAGAAGTCTGATTGGTTTCCAATATAGAACTCAATCCCTTTAAGGGATCCCTCCAGGGTCAGTCCTCGGATCAGAAGTATGGTCAGAACCACATAAGGGAATATTGCAGTAAAATAAACCACCTGGCCATGGAGAGCAGATTGTTAGGTTTTTCAGAATTTCTGATGCAATATTTACAGTTTTAAATGGCAAGTAGATGCCAAGGAAATAGGATCGTGTGCACTTACAACCTGTCCCTCATCACCTCCAATATCTCTTTACCTTCCAGTTACTGACCATCCATCGCCACAGGTCTACAACATCTCTCTCCATACTCTCCAACCCTTGACCACAAAGGGCTCTGATGTCTTGCACCCCAACAACCCCCTACCATCCCCTCCTTTGCTTCTCCATGTTTGACCATACTCACCTCCTCCTTCCTGCCCTAATCATTACCATGGTCTAATGCCCACCCTCTCCATCACTCCCTCTTGCCCCTCCTATCCTGGCCAATCCACTTGACCCCTGGACTCATCATAAAAAAGAATTACCTGCCAGTATGTTTTCACCTAAGAAACTGCAACACTCATTTGGGTTGTAGCAGATGGCCAATACCTGAAACATTCATTGTACCTTGCTGCTGTGCCTGTCTAGCACAGCCATTCCAGTATACTCAGATTTCCAGGCCATTGTGGTGAAAAATATTCAACTTCTCACATGTGGTTCAGAAGTTAGATATCACTTTAAACAAGAAATGCTCATGATTCAAGGAACTTGCACTCCACATAAACTCACAAACCTTGGGATAAACGAAGGCATTTAAAAATTGATTTATATATTCTAGCCATATGTCATAAAAATCTTCATTATGTTAGCAGAGTTTTTAACATATTTATTATCAATTACTTTTACCTTTCCCGAAGATTTGATTCCTTTAGATAACGCAGCCCCAATGATCAGCCAGGTCAAAAGCAGACAGAGAGCTAAATGCCAGACTATCTCTCCCGTCTCATCAATTGAATTTGACCGGCGTAAAACCTCTTTACTAAATATTGACAACAGAAAATACTGCATATGAGAATACTGTACGTTAGACATACTGGTGTCAGATACATAACAAAAAAGGAATTTAGTTAAATATGCAGATATAAAATATACTGATTAATGTCTGAATTGTCTTCTTGATATTGTTCAACATGATCGCCACTGCCAGATAGTTTCTCTGTAGATTAGAGATCTACATAGATTAGACATAACTCTATGTTAAATTGTTATGTATTAAAATGAGTTATTTCGTTCCAAGATAATGCAATACATTTTATGTTCCTTTGGCTAGATCTCTTTTTTGAAGAACAAGTAAATAAAAACAATCTTCAATGAAGTTTTCAGTGCAAATTATTGTTAAGGTAATCTGTAGTGTTGGAAACCAGGGCACTACTGATATTGATGGACCATCAGGACTGATGTTAATTTGGAACGTATGGAGCATATGAAAGACCCTCTGGATTGATGTTATTTGGAACAAATGGTATCTGTATCAAAATCAAACAGTTCTTCCCTTGTTAAACAGGACATTCAATCATCTAGCTGCCTGAGGAGGAAACAACTATTACAGCAGTATATGTTACAGATGTAGCTGCATGTGGCAATTCACTTACTCCCAGTATTGCTCACTTGGGCCCTGGTGAGGAATGTGGATTTCTGATCCATTGGAGCAAGTCTTATTGTTTGCAAGCAGCCATGTTGTATTAACAATTTCAAAATATCCATCATCCATAATGAGATTACAAAGAGGATCTAGAAAATATGGGATATAGTTTAGTACTAATAATTCTTTGGGAACATGTCTTCCAATCATTTGTAGTCTTACAGTCAGGGGTACAGTTATATTCTGTCTGAATCAGTCCATTTCATGTAATTACAGAAGTGAAGCTGCAAATGAGTTAGAACAGAGGTATCACCTACATACTCTGTTCACAGCACAGCCCAATAGTGGTAGTTGTAATGGTAGTTGTTTAACCACATTCTGAAGTACCAGAGGGTGGTCCGGGTCAGGAATTCACTGCCTGAAAGGGCAGAAGAGGCAGAAACCCTCATCACATTAAAACAGTACTTGGATGTGTACTTGAAAAGCCAAGAGCTGCAGGGGCTACATGCTGGAAGGTGGGATTAGCTTGGGTAGGTCTTTTCCAACTAGCAAGGACACGATCAACCAAATAGCCTGCTGTGTAAATCTTCCAATATTCAATAAACAGTTCCCTCAAGGATTATATTGGAAGTACTCAGGGATTCAGAGGTAAAGAGAGTTATTTGACCTTCCTTGACTGGGCTGCTGCTTTGAAAGAGCTTATTGACTGTAACCTTGTTTTCTATTAAGTATCCACCCGCCTAAACTTTAAATTTATTCATGGAATCATCTTCTACCAGCTTTTAAGGAAGGAGGGAGCAAAACAAAGAAATGTCGGGGGCATTAACTAACCTTTATTCCATCTTCATTACGGATGACACAATAAATGGAGGGGAACCAAGGTTCTAATAACAGTAGGGAATATCAAGTGATTAATATCAATAAAAAGAAAGTCCTGGGGAAATTGAGGGGACTAAAACTGGACAAATCCCCCAGACATGCATTCAAATCAGTTCTAAATCTCTGTCCCCAGATACATTTGTGATAATTGACTAAAAACTTTCAGATTCTGACAGAGCACCAGCAAATGGGAAAATAGGAAATTTAACACTGCCATTGATCAAAAGAGAAGATGTAGAGAATGGTGGATGAATGATAATTTTGATGGGATAATACTATGGGTCTTCCACTGGTCAGTGGGAATATGTAGGGAAATCACAGATAGGTGTAGGAATAATAGAGTTGTAATAGTAGGTGATTTTAATTTCCCTGTTATTGACTGGGACTGCCATAGAGTCAAGGGATTAGATGCTGCAGAATTTGTTAAGTGTATCCAGGAAAATTTTCTGAAGCAATTAAATATGATCCCAACTAGAGAGTGGCTACACTCAACCTCCTCTCAGGAAACGAGAGGGGGCAAGTGGCTGACATGACAGTGTGAGAACACTTTGGGATCAGTGGCCATTATTCATAAAATAAAGTAAAATAAAATAAAATAGAGGGCTATGGGTAAGCCTAGTAATTTCTAGGGTAGGGACATGTTTGGCACAGCTTTGTGGGCCAAAGGGCCTGAATTGTGCTGTAGTTTTTCTGTGTTCTATGTTCTATTATTCTATTAGTCTCAAGATGGTTATGGAAAAAGATAAGACAGGTCCACAGGTTAAAGTCTTAAAATGAGGCAATACTAATTTTGATTGCATTAGACAGGGACTTGCAAAGGTTGATTGGGAGAGGGTGTTAGCAGGCAAAGGACATCTGGCAAGAGGGATGCTTTTAAAAGTAAGTTAGGAAGAATTCAGGGCCAGCAAGTTCCTATTAGAGTGAAGGGTAAGGCTGGCAGGATTAGGGAATCCTGGTTGATGAGGGATATTGAGGCTCTGGTTAGGAAAAAAGGGGGCATATGTCAGGTTTAGGCAGCTGGGATTAAATGAATTGATTAAGGAGTATAAGGAATGTAGGAGCACACTTAGGAAGGAAATTAGAAGGGCAAAAATGGGACATGAGATATTCTTGGCAGACAATCTAAAGGAGAACCCTAAAAGATTCTAGAAGTAAGTTAAGAGCAAAAGGGTAACTAGGGAGAGGGTGGATCCCCTCAAGGAGCAGTGTGGTGATCTATGTATGAAGCCATGAGAGTTGGGCAAGGTCAAAAATGAGAATTTTGGATTGAATGGAAAATGAATAGTCTGTGAACATAGTTTATAAATAGAAATTAGCTCAGTACCTCTGGGACTCCTGCTGCAGGTTTCGTCAGCACCCCACCAGCTGAAGCAGTCTGCCCACGGCAGGGGGGACTGGAAAGAGGCAAACAAGTAGAACAGGCTGTAGCCAACGATACAGCTGTAGGAAATACTGCCAACAAAAGCCAGGAGGACCATAGTGATTCCCACACCTTAAATTGAACAGGGAACAGACATTTAGATTAGGAGCTCTTGGAATACACCCAGTCACAAGTGTTCAGTTGATCATTGAAACCAATTGCCTGTTGCAACTTATGGTCACACTCTAAAAAACAAACTGCCAAAATGATACACCTGCTGGAAATGTTACTGCTGTAGATCACTCTGGACTGTGAGTCAACAATGCTGTTACATAAGTAGATGAGTGGAATACATGCACATAATTTGTGATTTAGCATGAGTAACAGCGCATACCATAAACGGGAGGGAGTTAACTACATACATTTTATAGTCACCAAGAGTAATGCAGAATAGGCAGATCATGATGTCTCATTTGACCCTATGCTGCTGCTTTGGAATGCAATACTCTGGTTAACCCCTTCCATGTATTACTGCTGAAGGGATTTTTGAAGGGATCACGAACTATTTACACAGTACCTGCTGATTTTCTTCTGGTTGCTGTTGTGATTCCACAAGTATTGTGTGCTTCTAGGATTGGTTCAGGTTTAAGGACTTTTAGAGAGATTAGCATGCCAGGTGCAGAAGAGAACTTGATGACTTACAATTTTTATAAGAACGGCTTACTGTTGGCTATGGGTATACTCCCTGCAAGGGAGCATCACTGGCAAAATGAACAGAGGAATTACAGCTGAAAGAGGAAGGACAGATAGAAAGACTCCAAGTAGGAGGTCATATCAGCCCTGGGGGGTTCATGGAGTAATTTTCTTCCCTGAACCACAGCAAGAGACTTTGTATGCAAGGTCTGCATTCCATGAATGATACCTTCATTGAACTCTGCCAACTACAAGAAGGGAAATGATGCATTGGCAATGGCTGTCGATGTGATTGTGGCAGGATTTAGAGATCATTGAAGATAACTACACCATCTTGCACATCTTTAGGTATGCCTTTTCACTTTTTCACAAATAAGGTAATCTGTTCAAAGCTGACTTCATTCTCTCTTTCCAGAGACCAGCAGCTAGAAAGGCATGCAGTTTTATTTCAACAGCAGGCTTCCCCAGTGTACAAGATGCTATTGACCACAAGCATATTAATATACAAATAATGCAAGTCAACTTTTCCCAATACTAGAACCTGAAGAGGCTGGCGAATTAATAACAACAAGCAAAGATATGTCAGATTTGTTGAACATTTGCATCAGTCTTCACCATGGAAGACATTGTCATTGCCCTTAAGATATCAGACTGGCTAATTTCAAATAACATGGTAGAACTAACAAAACTCCAAATTACAAGGGATAAAGTATTGGTGAAACACAGAGGTCTAAAAGCAGACATGTTGCCAGGACCGGATGGACAGCATGCTAAGGTTTTAAAAGAAGTGACTGCAGAGATAGTGGACCCATTGGTGGAAAATATTCATAACTCAATAACCTCTGGGAGTGTACCAGAAAATTGGAAATCAGCCAGTGTGACTCCCTTGTTCAAGAAAGGCAGAAGGCAGGACAGTTAGTTTAACAGCTATTATTGCCAAGATACCAGAGTCAATAATCAAAGAGGAGATAGCTAATCATTCAGGACAGGTGAATGTAACTAAACCTAGTCAACATGATTTTATGAAAGGTAAATCATATTTAACAAATTTGCTTGAATTCTCTGAGGATGTAACAGGAGATTTGGTAGAGCAGAACCTGTAGATGTAATGGATTTCCAAAAGACATTTGACAAAATATCACATAGGAGGCTGGTACATAAATTAAAAGCCCGTGGTATCAGAAGAAGTGTGTTAGCATGGATTGAAAACTGGCTATTTTATGGAAAGCAGGGAGTTGGATTAAATGGGTTCTTTTTGGACTGGAAGGAGGTAAATAGTGGAGTACTGCAGGGATCAGTTCTTTGCCAGCAGTTGTTCACGATTTACACTAATGACTTGGAAAAAGGAACAGTATGTAAGTTTCCCAAATTTGCCAATGGAACCAAAATAGGTAGAAGGGCATGTTGTGATAAGGAAACTGACTCTGCAATAGGATATAGATAGATTGAATGAGTGGGCAAAAGACTGGCAAATGGAGCTTAATGTGGGGAAGTGTGAGGTCATGCACTTCAGTAAAAGAAGTAAAAAGGCAGATTATTGTCCAGAGAGACTGCATGTGAGTGAAGTGCAGAGGGATCTTGGTGTTCTAGTACAGGAATCACAAAAAGCCAGCAGGCAGGTCCAACAAGTAGTTAAAAATGCAGACAGTGTTTTGGCCTTCATTGCAAAGGGATTGGAGTTTAAAAATATGGAGGGTTTGTTGCAATTGTACAGGGTGTTGGTAAGAATTCATCTGGAATACCACATATAGTTTTGGTTCCCTTACCTAAAACTTACCTAGTAACATTGGATGCAGCACAAACAAGACTCACCAGGCTGATTCCTGGGATGAGAAGGTTGTTCTATCAAGAGAGACTGAATAGTTTGGGTCTGTATTGCTTGGAGTTCATAATAATGAAGGATAACTTTTTCAAATATATAAGATCCTTAGGGATCTTGACATGGTAGATGTTGGGATGTTTTCACTAGTGGGACAGTCTCAAACAAGGGGATATAACTTCAGGAAAAGGGGCTAGTCATTTAAAACTGAGGTTTGCAGAAATTTCCTCTCACAGAGGAATTCTCTACCCTGGCGGGTGGTGGAAACTGGATAAATATTTGATAGATCGAGGAAAGAGGGGCATAGAAAAAAGGCACAGAAGATGAGTTAAGGCCAGCATAGATCAGCCATGATCATATTAATTAGTGGAACAGGCCTCATGGCCTTCAACTTCTATTTTTCTTGTGTTCAAGAGATTCTACACACCCAACACACATTTACTAAGCTGTCAGAGTCCATAGACTATGCAAGTTAATGCCCATACTCCTGTTTGAAGTCCTGAATCCTTTATTCCATGGCAGTCCACCATGACAGCCATATTTAAAATTATAACTAGTGCACCAAAGGTTGTCGAAAGAACATAAGAGCTATTTGTTCTTTCCTCTACCATCCAACCAAAGCCTTTCTGCCAAAGAAGATGTGGTAGAGTGGGCTATTTCATTTTTCTTCTCAAAAATATACTTTGTTCATAATACTGTATATACAATCAATACAGTTGGTACATGTCTTTCTCTAAGTTTATTGTACCATCAATTTACACACATTCTGTTGCAATACATCAATGTCACTCAGTTCCACTTTAAACAATGCATCCGTGAAGTACTTGAGGGTCTGCTCCTCAGTGTCCAGGACCCTTGACTGTTGTCTGTCCCCATAGAGCTTTGCAGTGTCTGAAATCAGCTTTAGTCTGTCCCTTAGCATATACAGTACTCCTGCACCTTAGAATGTACAAGACAGCAAATTTTACTTAAGGATACCTCCTTGCACTGGAAGACCAACAAGTTTTGGACAGACCAGAGTGCATCTTTTACCGAGTTGATGATCTTCCAGCATCAGTTGATGTTTGTCTCAGTATACATCCCTGAGAACAGCCCATAGAGCACAGAGTCCTCTGTTATGCAGTTGCTTGGGATGAACTTCCACAAGGACCCTTGCATCATTCATAAGACCTTCTTTGCACACCTACTATCTGCAAAGCAGTGGATGATCATCTCATCCTCATTGCAGGTGTATCGAAGCCACCATGCATTGCGAGTGAGATGCTGACTGTTCCAGAAGGATCTGATAAGGAAAGCCCTTCTCATTGCCACCAAAACAAAGTCTTGGTTCATGTCTGTGAGCTCTGGCGATGAGGCATTCTGCCATATTGTTTGGACAGTCTGCTTGGGAAACCATCCCACACGATCCATCATGTCCTTCACCCGCACAGCCTACAGCATGTTCCGTGCTGACCACTGCCTGATGGACTTCTAGTCAAAGATGTTTTCCTGAAAGAACTTTTCCAAGAAGGATAGGTGGTAAAGCAATGTCCACCTGAATGGAACATTGTGTGCAATGAGGCCAGGCCCATCCTTTGCAACATTGAGGACAGGTGGAACCTCTGCACATAGTGACACTCGGTGCTTGCAAACTTCAGTTCTACTCACAGCTTGATGCAGCCTCACATAAAGGTGACCATCAGGACGAGGGAAATGTTGGGTACATTTCTTCCCCATTCCCTGCTTCCTGAGGGATTTACGCATCACAATCCATTGGATGTGCTGCACCTTGGATCCCAAATGAAACAGATGGCTCAGATGACTGCCACAGTGAAGGAGCAGGGTCTAGGCCACACTTGCACCACATACAGCAAGACTGAGGTCACCTCTCAGCTAATAACCAAGTTCTTGCCTGCTATCGAGAGGGAGGCCCACTCCCACATTCACAATTTTTGTTATACCCTGTCTAATCACTCCAGCCAATAGTTGTTAAACACCTCCACACCTCCAAACCAGATTCCCTGTGTCTTCTGATAGTCAGACTTGGCAATGAAGGAAACAGAGGATGGGTTGGGCCAGCTGCCAAAGAGCATGGCCTGGCTCTTCCTATGGTTGACTCTGGCCCCCAAGACCAACTCAAACTGGTTGTAGATCCTGATAGATCTATGGACTGAACTTGGACCTGAGCAGAAGACACTGAAAATGTCCATGCAGAGGGAGGCTTTGATCAGTGTGCCCACTGCCTGGGATCATTACACCTCTTATGCCCAAATCCTTCCTGTTGGATTCAGTAAAAGGTTTCTATGCAACGCACAAACACAAAAGGGGAGAGTGGGCAACCTTGCCTGATTCCAGACTTCATGGGGAAGCTATCCATTTTTCATCCTTTGATTTGGCCTGCACTGCAGATGTCTGTGTAGAGCAGATAGATCTAATTCCTGATTCCCTCCCCATTTTAGAGAGCAGATCCATCTTGTACAGGTGCAATATCCTGTAAAAGGCCTTCTTCTAGTCTAAGTTGACCAGGCAAGTGTCTGGTCTCCTGTCCCACACATGAGAAATGGTATCCTTGAGCAACACAAGGCTGTCAGAGATTTTCCTGCCAGGTACAGCACAGGTTTGGTCTGGGTGGATCACTAGCCTCAAAACAGACTTTATCTGATTGGCGATGACTTTCTTAATCCCTTGGATCCACTTGTACGTCTTGGACTCCCCAATGTATCCAATGCATCCACAGCTTGCCTTTGTCACTGCTTAACTCAGAACTGTGTTCCAATTTTCCTCAAACTAGAACATTGTCTTGTCAGTCTTTCAAGCAGCAACATCCTATTCTCAATGCCAGTGCAATGGTGTGGGTTTCTTTTGAGCTGCTACTGGCATAACCAAAAAGACAGAAGTAGAATTATAACAGAACATCCTATATTGAAAGAATTATCTTTCAACTGACTGCAGTGTCTGGGTACAACAATGTATCAAGAGTCATACGATGCGATGCAAAACAGTTCTCAGAAGTACCTTAAGCGCACACACTCACACACACACACACACACACACACACACACACACACACACACACACACACACACACACACACACACACACACACACACATAATGCACATTACAATTCACAAATGACTGACTAACATGCTGTCCAAGTCTGCTTGCAGCAAGACAGGGTCACTAGTCAGGCTTGGGCTGAGAAGTGACAACTAACATTCATGTCGTTGTAACATTTATGTCACAATGAGTATCTCCCTCAAAAGAGAATCCCATCACCTTCCTCTGCATTCAACAGCATTGTTACAAATACATTCCCCACCATCAACATGCTGCACGTCACCATTTAAACAAATATTTAATTGGAATCCAGCCACAATAGAAGATAGCAGCTGGGTACTCTGAGGTGTGTAGCACACTTCCTGATTCTCAAAAGAAACTTCCATCTGCAAGGGTGATGGAATACTCTCCACTTGCTGTTCTAATGAAACGCACGAAGCTCAACACCATCCAGGACAAAACAATTGCTGCATCCTGACTGCAAGGTGTATTCTTGAAAAGATTTGTGTACCATCTTACCAAGGCTTCTTTAACAGCCTCTCCCAAACACAATGATTGAAATATCCAGAGGACAAGCACAGTAGGGACATTGGAACACTTCCACCTGCAAGTTCCCTCGAAGTCACACATCATCCTGATGGCAGAGAGTGAATCAGTCACTGCAGAATACCTGTTCTTGTAGCCACAGTAGTAACGAATCTAAAACATCAGTGGAGATATATGTAGATCTTATTGTCAAAGCCTATAGATGACAAAGCTATACTTGGAAATAGTAGAGTACAGAAGATGAGATTGATAAAGGTATAACCTGACAGGTCAGAAAATTGCTTCAAACACAAGCGATTACTTCAGGTACACAACTCAAAGATGAATATGCCATTGCTTCCATGGACAGGAAACCAAAGTGCAAAAAAGAGGAAGGAAAACAACTGGAGACAGCCAAATGCAGAGGTGCCAAAGAGCTGCCACCACTATGAGCTGGAAGCAAAATGAGGATGAAGTCTACATGAGACCAACACTGGACACGGCAGAAGGCAATGGTCACTCAACACTGACTGCAGCCCAGATCATACCAGGTCACAATGACATTGTGCCAAATCAGAGGAAAAGGTGCAGGACCTGGGTCAGGGGGAGCAGATCGTGAGTCCAAATCTATGAATGTGCTAGGATGAAGCACCAAGACTAGACTATTATATTTGTTTTTCTTCCTTTAGGTTTTCATTTTTCTTTTTCAATATTTTTATTAATTTCAAATAAGAAGTACAAAGTGCATGAAACAAAGGGAAAAAAACCAAAATGTTACAATATAGATTGTATTGAATCACACTAGAGATCACAATGCTTCATATTAATAAACAAAAAAGATATCAATTGATATTGATAATTTGGAATCATTTTATTATAAAAAAATCTAACCCCACTACCAAAACCGAAGCTGTTTAGTAACATCTTAAAGACATAATAGTATTGGCCAATATCTGTACATTAAGCATCAAATCAGTGGTTTTGAAAGTAGTTCATAAAAGGTCCCCATAATATTTGAAAGTTCAGAATAGATCCAGAAATAGAGCAATGGATCTTCTCTAAATTTAGATATGACATAACATCCCGTAACCATAGAGCATGAGTAGGGGGAGTAGTTTCCTTCCATTCAAGCAACACAGCCCTCCTGGCTATAAGAGAAATGAAGGCCAATATGTGTAAGTCGGAAGTCTCCAGAATTATATCTTTTTCTCCAACAATCCCGAATAATACAGTTAAAGGATTTGGCTTAAAATTTATTTTAAAAAGTACGGAAAAAGTTTGAAATACCTCTATCCAGTATTTTTCCAGACTCGGACATGACCAAAACATATGAATCATTATGTGCACGTCATTCTCCTTCAATTTAAAGTGGTCCATAGAGTCCACTCGTCCAAAGACAAGTTATCGCTTTTCTATTCAGATATATCTCCTTATTGTGACAAATGCAATAATAGCTGTTCATTTTTAAATGCTTTTTTGTCACCCTCCTATAGGAAAAATGCCATTAAGCTGGAAAGAGTGCAGAGGAGATTTAAGGGGATGTTGCCAGGAATCAAGGGACTGAGTTATGGAGAGAGGTTGAGTAGGCTGAGACTTTTTTCACTGGGGCACAGGAGAATCAAGTTCAAGTTCAAGTTATACTTTATTGTCATTCACCCATATGCTATAAAAACACATGGAGGAACGAAATGTCGTTTCCCCCAGACTCACACAACAGAGGACGTACATAGCACAGAAGACATACAAAAAACACAGACAAAAAAATTGTGCAAGTACAAATAGTGCAAAAAACGGTATATACAGAATACAAAAACTAGGGCAGGGTTAGTGCAAAACCGAGTTGGACGAAGAAAATACAGAACTCAGTGTGTTGCACTAAATGTATAAACATGTTCAGCAGCAGCCAAAATTCTTGTACACAGTTGTGCAAACCAGGGCTTTTGATGAGACATTTGTCTGAAACTGCCTCCAGGGTATTCAGGAGCTTAACAGCCTGGGGGATAAAACTGTTGTACAGTCTAGTAGTACTGGCCCGGATGCTCCGGTACCGCTTGCCAGATGGCAGTGGGACAAATAGGTTGTGGGATGGATGAGAAGGGTCATCTATGATTCTGCAGATCTTGCATGTGCATCATGTGTTGTAGATATCCAGGATGGAGGGAAGAGGCACTCCAATGATCTTTCCAGCTGTACTCGCAATTCTCTGCAAAGCCTTATGGTCAGAGATGTTACAGTTACCGTAACAGGCAGAGATGCAGCTAGAATATGGTGAGGATGGTCTTCTAGAGGTGTATAAAATTATAAGGGACATCGATAGGGTGTAAGCACACAGTCTTTTTCGCAGGGTTGGGGAATCAAGAACTAGAGGTTAGACGTTTAAGGTGAGAGGACAGAGATTTAATAGGAACCTGAGGGGCAACTTTTCCACCTTGTTGCAGGAGTACCTTCGGAGTTTCTGATCAGCAGCAAGAGGCGAAGGAGCGGAGAGAGCCGAAGACTAACGAAGCATAATTTTTTTTGACCTTAGCATTCAAGGATAGCGGGGAGTGACTGCACAGGTGCGTGACGTCACTCGGTAGCGCGGGCAGTTTAAAAAGAAGACTGCCATATCCAGCGGGCAGCGTCGGAGCGGGCAGCAGAGTGGTTGGGCTTTGGCTCAATGAGCTTGGGCAAGAACGGGGTAAGAGGCGCGATTTATTGAGCCAGGGGTACGTTACTAGTTTATTTATTGTAGTTGCATTAGACAGTGCCATAGCAGTATGCATCTGGGATTAGTATTATGTTTGGAGTGCCAGATGTGGGGACCCTGGGAGACTACCAGCCTCCCTAAGGACTACATCTGCGCAAAGCACATTGAGATATGGCTCCTCAAGGAATGTGTTGAGATTCTGGAGCAGCAGCTCAATGACCTTTGGCTGATTAGAGAGAGTGAGGAGGAGATAGACAGAAGCTACAAAGATTATGTAGAAAGTACCTCTGTGGTTGTCCCCCTCAAAAATTGGTATCTCATTTTAGATTCTGTTGGAGAGGATGACCTGACAGAGGAAGACCACGGCAAAGAGGAGATTGGCACCGTACCTGGTGCCATGGTCCAGCAGGAAAGGAGAAATGTAGTGGTTATTGGGGATTCTATAGTGAGAGGAACAGATAAGAGATTCTGCGAACCCGACAACAATACCCGGATGGTGTGTTGCCTCCCTGGTGCCAGGGTACGGGATGTCTCGGACCGGGTCCAGAATATTCTGAGGGGAGATGGTGATCAGCCAGAAGTATTGGTACATGTTGGTACCAATGACATAAGTAGAAAAAGAGAGGAGGTCCTGAAGGAAGATTACAAGGAGCTAGGGAGAAGGTTGAGAAGCAGGATTACTACCTGTGCCATGTGCTAATGACAGTAAGAATAGAAAGATATGGCAGATGAATGCATGGCTGAGAGACTGGTGCAGGGGGCAGGGCTTCAGGTTCTTGGATCATTGGGACCTGTTTTGGGAGAGGTATGACCTATTCACAAAGGATGGGTTACACCTGAACTCCAGGGGGTCCAATATCCTGGCAGGAATGTTTAATATAGCTGTTGGGGAGGGTTTAAACTAATTTGGCAGTGGGAAGGAAACCAGGATGTTAGGATAGAGGAAGAGGTATATAGGAACAAGTCCAAGACAGTGTGTAGTGAAGATGGTAAGAAGGACAGGCGGGTGAAAAGACAGGATAATTTGCCGAACAATAGATATACAGCAAAATCAGCAGCAGATACTGGTCTAAATGTACTATATTTAAACGCACGTAGCATTTGAAATAAGGTGGATGACCTAGTGGCACAGCTACAGATTAAAAAATATGACATTGTGGCAATCACTGAGTCATGGCTTAATGACGGATATGATTGGGAACTGAATGTCCAGGGGTACACAGTTTATAGGAAAGATAGGCAAGTAGGCAGATGGGGTGGTGAGGCCCAGATGGTTAGCAATGATATAAAATCAATAGAGAGAAGGGACATAGGGTCAGAAGAAGTGGAATCTTTATGAGTGGAGCTAAGAAATGGCAAGGGTAAAAGGACAATAATAGCAGTGATATATAGGCCCCCTAACAGCAGCTGTCATGTGGACTATAAATTACAGCTAGAAATAGAAAAAGCGTATCAGAGAGACAATGTCAAGATAATTATGGGGGATTTTAACATGAAGGTGGATTGGGAAAGCCAGGAAGGCAGTGGATCTCAGGAGAGCGAGTTTGTGGAGTGTCTACAGGATGGCTTTTTGGAGCAACTTGTTGATCAGCCCACCAGGGAATCAGTTGTTTTGGATTGGGTGCTATGTGACAAACCAGAGGTGATTAGGGAACTAAAGGTAAAGGAACCATTAGGAACTAGCAATCACAATAATTCTGAGTTCAGTTTCAAATTTGAAAAGGAGAAGCTGATATCAGATGTGTCAATATTTCAGTGGAACAAAGGAAATTACAGTGACATGAGAGAGGAACTGGCCCAAATTGATTGGAAAAGTAAGCTAGTTAGAGGGACGGCAGAGCAGAAATGGATGGAATTTCTACAAGAAATAAGGAAAATGCAGGATAGATATATTCTAACAAAAAAGGTTATGATTGGAAAAATGGCACAAATGTGGATAACGAGAGAGGTGAAGGCTAAAATAACAGCAAAAGGGAGGGCATACAAGGAAGCAAAAATTAGAGGGAAAACAGAAGACTAGGAAACTTTTAAAAACTTACAGAAAGAAACTAAGAAGGTCATTAGGAAAGAAAAGATGAATTATGAAAGGAATTTGGCAGATAACATTCAAAAAGATACCAAGAGTTTTATTAAATATATGAAGAGTAAAAGAGAGACACAGGTTGATATAGGACCAATTGAAAACGGTGCGGGAGAGATTATAATGGATAACAGAGAGATGGAAGAGGAACTAAATGAGTATTTTGCATCGGTCTTCACCGTGGAGGACACCAGCAATATACCTGATAGTCAGGGATCTCAGGGGATCGAACTGAATTCAGTTAAGATTACTAGAGAGAAAGTGCTCGGGAAGCTAAATGGACTAAAGGCAGATAAGTCTCCCGGAGTGGATGAGGTGGACCCCCGGGTTCTAAAAGAGGTGGCTTCAGAGATTGCGGAGGCATTGGTGATAATTTTTCAGGAATTGATAGACTCCAGCATGGTTCCAGAGGACTGGAGGGTCACAAATGTAGTCCTGCTGTATGAGAAGGGTGGGAAGCAGCATAAAAGAAAATACAGACCTATTCATCTGATATCAGTGGTGGGAAAGTTATTGGAATCGATCCTCAAGGATGATGTTATGGAATACCTGGGGGTACAAGGCAAGATAGGTCCAAGCCAGCATGGTTTTGTGAAGGGAAGATCCTGCTTGACCAACCTATTGGAGTTTTTTGAGGAAATCTCAGGTAGGGGGGATAATGAAGAGACTGTGGATGTTGTGTATTTAGACTTTCAAAAGGCCTTCGACAAGGTGCCGTACAAGAGGCTGATTAATAAGATGAGAAGTCATGGGATTTCAGGTAGGATATTAGAATGGGTGGAGCATTGGCTGGGCAGCAGAAAGTAAAGGGTGGGAATAAAGGGATCCTGTTCTGGTTGGCTACCGGTCACTAGTGGTGTTTCACAGTTTTGACCTGAAACGTCCACAGTTTCTTTCCTCCCAGAGATACTGCATGATCCACTGAGTTCCTCCAGCACATTGTTTGTTGGAAGATTACTCTGGAATCCTTGCCAGGAGTAAAGGCATGCGCACCTGGTTAGAAGAAATTCAAAGTGAAACACGTAGTAAATGTGACTTCAAATGTCATATACCATCAACAATATCTCTGGTCTCATCAATTAAACTGAACTACGTATGTCAAAAAGGTCATTAGCAGCTTGTTGCAAGTAACTTATATTACAAGGTCACCTCCAATGTAATTTTATTTTTATTAAGAATCTCTTCTGAAAAACTTTCTCAAATACCTTCTGGAAGTTTCTATAAACAACACCCATGACACTCTTGTATCCACCATGTTAATGAGCTCAGCAATGAAGTTGGTCAGACATGAGCTATACTCCACACTCTTTCTGTGTCATTGTGGAAGAATAAAATAGCCTTCTTTGACTGATGGGATATTTGACATTGTATAAGGAAACTGGGCCTACAGCCAGCAGTTCTGCAGAAACTGCTGAAACCAGACTCTTCGTATAAACAGGATGTGTGTTTGGCCTTGGGTGTGCTGAGAAGGTGAACTGGTTAGTTCTGTTCTGATCTTTGTAACACATTGACTCATGATTAAGTATGTTGCAACTGTAACTGAAACAGTCACATGATTAGCTATTATCTCAATGTATAAAATAAGCTTGTAACCAGTTGTATGTTAGAGTCTGGGTGACGGTGGAGACCGCCGCCTGCTCTCCACGGTACCATGCATAAGTGCAGCCTTAGAACAAGACAACAAGACTTGGAGTAATCATCTTTATTGTAGATGAGATAGAATTTCCTCAACAGAATTGGTGTAGGTGACAGGATCCTTAGTTAAAACAGGATCTGAACTAAATATAGAAATAAGGAAAGTAAAACCTGAGAGTCTTCTAGCTGAAAGGGGGACAGTCCTGAGCATTTCACTTGGAGAAAGGGAAAGCTTACAGCAGCCTGAGTAACCCAGCTGGTGACCCAATCCAAGAAAGCCGAGACGCCTGAAGGCTGAGGCAGAGTGAGGACTGGGAAGAGTAAAATAGGTGCCAAGAGTAGAGTAGAGATAAGTAAAAGAACCAAGACCTAACTCTGAGTGTCGCAAAGAGACAACACAGGTGAGTGCTCATTGTATATGAGATAGAGTTAAGCCACGGGTGATTTACTGTTGTATAATAATTTGGTGTTACAGAAACTAAGATGGGAACCCAGAGCAGTCGATAGGGTGATCCACGCCCTGGTCCTGCTTGACGTGAAACTCGAAACAAGGTAAAAAGCAGCCCGGGCGCAAATGGCCATTTTCACGTGGAAAGGCTCCCACTGAGTACTGCTAACAACTTGAACTGTTGTCATAGGAAAGGAAAAGCCTGATTGGATACATGCTACACGGTGCAAACCACACCACGAATTAGATGAATAGCCAGCATGAGACCAACCCAAGAAATTGTTAAGGTGTTGGGCCTTGTGCTAGCCATAGTTGTTCCACAGTGCCTGGCTATGAATACCTTTTTACGGATGGTCTATGAATACGCTGACAGAAGTAGTGTGTCTGTGTGTGTGTGTGTGTGTGTGTGTGTGTGTGTGTGTGTGTGTGTGTGTGTGTGTGTGTGTGTGTGTATGAGTGAGGAGGAGATAGAGGCATTCCGTTCGATAATGACCCGCTTCTGCAGATGGTTCTTTGGCCGGACCTTGGATCTGACTAGCAGCGTAGTTAGCACGGACCCAAAGGGTCTGAGTGACTTCATAACCACGGCGGAGATCACCGCCCGCTCTCCACGGTGCCATGCATAAATAAAGCCTTGGAACGAGACTCGGAGTAATTGTTTTTATTGTAGATTAGATAGAATTTCCATGACAGTCATCAACTCACATCTTGAAATGCTCAGTCATTCTTTCTGTGCACACTAACAGAGTAAAATTTTAAAGGACATTTCCCATGCATGTTATGAAAACTTGATCATGATACATAAGGAAATATCAGAAGTATTCAGGCCCACAAATTTCAGGGACATAATCTCATGCTGAGGGACAGGGTAAAGCTCAGTCAAGCCACCGCAAACACTCTATGAGGGAAGTGGTTGGAACGCCTGTAAAACCTTTTGAACTGTTTGCTCAAGAACTGTACGTAAAGGAAAGTTGATGACATGTTGATGAAATGCGAATAAAATATCATGGTTCATACTGAAGATGACAACATATGATTGCTCTGTATTACATATATTTGGACATTTAATGGATAAAGTAATATTGGTTTAAGAACAAAACAAGTCTTAAAAAATGTGAACCATGTTACCATCTGGACAATTACATATCAGCTTGAGAGTTTTCTAGGTATCATCAAAATTCAGAACACAGAAAGAAAGTATGTCTCTTGTTGCGCATTTGTCTATGTAAAAATCAACAATAATTCAACCTGTCAGGACTCACCTACCAACCATAAGGTAAATATGACCTGTATAATAATACAATTTAAACACTAATACTGAGTTTGTAATGCTAAATAAAGATTAACCTTATAGCATTGGCACAGCTTTCCACACTGTAACAGGTCCAAGGCTGGCAAACTGCCCAAAGGAAGATTCTAAGAAGAACATCGGCATGCCAACAAATGCCAACATGAGTGTGTAGGGAATAAGAAAGGCACCTGGAAAATATAGTAAGGACATCACTGGGGTAAAATCAACAAAGGCTAAAACAAGTGTTCAACTTGAACTTCCCTATTTGTCATTTGGGTTTGCATTAAAGTTATACCTGAAATCTCAAAGAAAGTATTGTTTTCTATATCTAGCTATCTTTCATCTATTTATCTATCAAAATGTTTATCCAAATATCCATCTCTATAATTTTTTCATTAAACCAGAAACATTTTTATCACAACTATCCCAAAAGCAAAAAAATCAACTCTGTCCTCTTTCATTTAATATGTCATGATTCCCATGATTAACAAATGGGAGGTCTCAGCTTCAGTTCTGAATGTTCAGTAATTGAATGAAGTTGGTTGAGCAATTTCCACCATATAAAATTCACCCTCTAATTGAATTTAAATTAACTGGCTTGCATCTGATCCAACCCACTGCCAATGTTCACCATCAACACTTTATCCTTTACTGCGTGTACCAATCAGTAGCTCCTTGATTCTGATCAACCTTGGTGCTCGGTTCCAATGACTATGCCACCAATCAGAGCGAGTTGGGAGCAGTGACTAAATCTCTGGTGGCAGATCCTTAGGTCCTGTCCCTGGAAGACCTTGATGAATCTTGCTGTGTCAAAAACCTTTTTCAACTTTCTGGAACATCTCTGATAATCAGAGCGAATTAAATATGGTTTTAGGTAATTAAAAATAAAGAATAATACATTTAGTTAAAATAGCTTAAACTGCAAGAAATTAGTTAAAACAAAATAAAGAAAAATAATCTAATAATTCATCTTTTTAATCAAAGCTGATGATCTTATTCAAATGAGTTCAGGCTTCTTATTCTAGCCATGACTGGGGAAAGTCGGTGTGTGAAACATGAAGCGTATCTGGTCCCTCAGGTCAATATATTTGTATTCCACCCTTGGACTCAACGCTGACTTCTGCATTGCTATGCACAGGTGTTGCAGCCAGGGACAAACTGACCAATAAGAAGGACATAAAGTGGTTCTTTATAGAGCTACCAGCTAGACATGATTACGTTTTGTCCTATTATTTGTTTTGAGCAATTGTGTTTTGACATAGGACAATAGAGAACTTACAGCATAGAAGGAGGCTATTCAGCTCTTTGATTTTATGTTGGTCAAAGAAGAGACCCCCAGCCAAATCCCACTTCTCGCATTAGGTTTCTAGTCCTGCAGATCTCAGTTTTTTCAAGTACACACTCAAGTACTTTTTAAGTGTGGTGATGGTTTATGCCTCTACCACCCCTTCAGGCTGTAAGGTCCGGGTCCCTACCATTTGGTGAAAATATATTTTTTTCATATCCCCTGTGATCCTTCCACCAATTACTTTAAATCAAAACCCCAGGGTTTTTGACCCTGTCTGCCTAGGGAAATATTACTCTGTCTAGAATCTTCAGAATTTTATACACTTCAATTAAAATTAAGATGATCTTCTGCTCCAAAGGAAATAACTCATGTTTATCCAATTATTATCCACAACTACAACTTTCCAGTCCCGGCAACATCTTGCCAATTTCTTTCGCACCCTCCCCAAGACAATCATATTTTTGTCCTTGGCTTCCATCAATCCAGTAACATGGGATTGTGAGGAGCAGTTGATGAAAACATTTTTGATCTTAATCTGCAAACCTTGACCCTAGAGGTTGTTGGATTAGAGTCCAGATTGTTGCTTTTATTGTGTTTTTCCTTGTAGTTTTAGCTTTCTTTACACTTGCTTATATGTTTGTATAATCACTTGATTGTCTGTAAACTTTTAGTAACCTGAAGTGTATTTGGTTCTATACTTACATAGATTCTTTTTCTGCAAAGCTGAAGTGTGACTCAGGCAGTACCTGTTCACATGGCATGGTAGTGTAGCAGTTAGCATGATGTTAGCACCAGTGACCGAGGTTCAATTCCCACCACTGTCTGTAAGGAGTTTGTACATTCTCCCCAGGTGTCTGCATGGGTTTCCTCCGGGTTCTCCGGCTTCCTCCCACATTCCAAAGACATACAGGTTAGCAGCTGTGGGCATGCTATGTTGGCACTGGAAGAATGGCGACACCTACTGGCTGCCCCCAGCACATTCTCAGTAACGCAAAAAGACACATTTCACTGTGTGTTTCAATGTACATGTGACTAATAAAGAAATATCTTATCTTATCCTTATCTAATTGGTTCAGACTGGTTCGTAGTATAGTATAAAGGAAGAGCATGTGGTCAAGCTCTTTGTTACTTCTTTACTTGCCTTGCTTGCTGGTACAGGCTGACCCTGTCTGACCTGTACTGTGATGAACATCTAATAAAACGGCTGTAACCATAAGTTTAGTGCCTCATTCTCGACTTCTGAAGAACTTTCTGGACAACATCATCTACTGATCTAAGAAGGTAGGCTGAGGAGGCCAATACCAAAGATCTGAGATCCAATGATATAAGTATGTCCGAAGGGTTCAGTTCATGCATTTTCAACAATAACACTTTACAAATGGAATAAATCATCAGTTCTATAGAGGTGCCAATCCTGTTCACTTCCTTTTTTTTTAAAAGTAAAATCGATTTAGAGTGTTTCATTTTAAGTAAAATTAGCAAACTTTTCAATGGGAGGTGAAATGATGATAATGTTGGATAAAGGGCACCGCATTGTTGGGAGTGAGCAGAGTTCCACCTTTTGGTTGCGTTGGTAACATCTCAGGTAGACGTTAGAGATCCCATTGCTGCTATTTCACATCCTATTGAAAATTATTTTCAAATAACTTAAAAATGCAAATTTGGATTCATCATACCTTCTATCAACACTATTATTTACTATATAAACAATTTTCTACCAAATTTAACATTCCTTCTACATCAATAAAGTTCACTTTATTTTTGCCCACTCTCCCAAGCACTATGGATTCTCTACAGTACCTCCTCCATTCCTGTACACCAGGTAAGGGAATCTCCAGACATTGCCCAGACCCACAGCACAACCGATTATTGAGAGCAGATAGTCAGCCTTCGAGGACCAGTTACCACGTTCCACATTTTCGTCACTTTCACCCACAACAATAGTCTGTTGGGCAGGAGAGCAAAGCTCTGATTAGAGGTTGATAAACTAGAAGTCATACAGAATGCACAATTTTCAACCAGTGCAGGAACACTGAGCATTTAGCAGCAAGTGGCTACTAATTTGAACTTGGAGTTCCACAGAGAACCATTGCAACTCTAGGGTTTTCCTTGAGTATACTAAAGGAAAAGAAGTATGTTGTGATAAAATACTCACTCTGTCTTCCAAAGGGACTGTTTGATGGTCATTCTCTGAGAACTTACAAAAAGCCAATGCTCTTGTATCCATGTTTGGAAAATGATGAACAACTTATCCACTTATCTGAGATTGTAGAGCAGTGCACTTACACCCAAGTGCCTTTCAATATCCTCCTACTCCAACCAGAATGATTCTGTTCCACAGCAGATAATGGCTCTTCCAGTTAGCTTCTCCGGTTGCAGCAGAGGGGAGGAGCCAGCAGCTTTTTAAAAATTGTTTCTGATTGGCTAAGTGTGTGGCATCTCAACCAAATAAAGGAAGGTAGTGGAGTGGAGTGGCCATTGTGAGAGTGGTCCAGTGCAGGAGTGGGATTTCTGAGGCTTTGGCTCATGAGGCTTCGGCAAGGAGGCACAGGTGAAGAGCAGGTAAGGTTTTTATTTTCCTGTTAGTCTTTGACCTTTCCATTAATGTAGACAAAATGGCAGTCAGGGCAGTGGAATGCTCCTCCTGTAAGATATGGGATGTCAAGGAACTTCCCAGTCTACATCTGTGGGAAGTGTACCCAGCTGCAGCTCCTGACAGACCGCGTAAAGGAACCAGAGGTGCAGTTTGATGTACACGGGATCATCCAGGATGCTGGGGATATCATAGATGAGGGTTATAGTGAGGTGGTCACACCTCAGGTGGAAGTAACAGACAGATGGATGACCACCAGGAGAAGTAAGGGGAGTAGGCAGACAGTGCAGGTTTCCCCTGTGACCATTCCCTTCACTAACAGATATAACCTTTTGGATACTGTTGAGGGGATGACCTTTCAGAGGCCAGCAGCAGTAGCTGGTTTAGTGGTACCATGCCTGGCTCTGAGACAAAGAAGGGAAGGGTGAAGTCAGGCAGGGCGTTAGTGATAGGGGCGCAGGTATGCATTTCTGTGGCCACAATCAAGACTCCAGAATAGTCTATTGTCTCCCTGGTGCCAGGGTCAAGGATGTCTCACAGCGAGTACAGGACATTCTGAAAGGGCAGGGAGAGCAGCCAGAGGTCCTGGTCCATATAAATACTAATGACAAAGGCAGGAGTAGGGATGAGCTCCTGCAAAGTGATGTTAGGGAGCTAGGTAGACAGTTAAAAAGCAGAACTTCCAAGGTTGTAATCCCAGTGAAGTGAGAAATAGATACATAGTGCAGTTCAATATGTGGGTAAGGAGCTGGTGCAGGAAGGAGGGCTTCAGATTTATGGATCATTGGGCTCTCTTCCAGGGTAGATGGGACCTGTACAAACAAGACTGCTTGCATCTGAACTGAAGGGAAACCAATATCTTCACCGGGAGGTTTGCTAGCGCTACTAGGGAGGGTTTAAACTAGAGTGGTGGGGGGATGGGAACCACAGCAGCAGGGCAACAGGTGGTAAGGTTGTGGACAAAAAAGATGGTCTGACAAGTAAGTCTGAAGGGAAGGACAGCAAGGGACAGGCTAATAAACACAGTGGGACTGATGGGTTGAGATGTGCTATTTCAGTGCTGGGATTATTATGGGTAAGGAGGATGAACTTAGAGGCTGGATCAGTACATGGAATTATGATATTGTTGCCATTACAGAGACCTGGTTGAGTGAGGGACAGCACTGGCAACTCAACGTTCCTGGGTTTCGTTGTTTTAGATGTGGTAGAGAGGTGGAAGGGTTGCATTACTGATAAGGGAGAATATCACAGAAGTATTCAGAGAGGACATACTGGAGGGCTCATCCCCAGAGGCAATTTGGGTGGAACTCAGAAATAGGAGAGGTGCAATTACGCTGACAGGATGATATTATAGGGTTCCCAGTAGCCACCGAGAGTGAAGGAACAGACATGTAGACAGATGGTGGAAAGGTGCAGAAACAACAGGGTTGTCATAGTGGGGGACTTTAACTTCATGGAACATAGAACACTACAGGACAGTACAGGCCATTCGGCCCACAATGTTATACCGACATCTTATCCTGCTCGAAGATCTATCTAATCCTTCCTTTCTACATACCCCTCCATTTTTCTATCATTCATATGCCTATCTCTTAAATGTCCCTAATGTATCTGCCTCCACCACCTCTGCCGACAGTGCGTTCCATGCACCCACCATTTTGTGTAAAAACACCTGCCTCTGACATTCCCCCAATACCTTCCTCCAATCACCTTAAAATTATGCCCCCTCATGTTAGCCAACTTCCCAAGTATTGATTGGAATTTCCTTGATACAAGAAGCTTAGATGGGACGGGATTTCTCAGTGCATCCAAAAGGGGCTCTTGAAACATATGCAGAGAGTCCAACAAAAAATATTTTAAAATATGTTCCTTGTTCTTTCCTGATTCAGCAGCAAGAGGTATTCGCAAACAAAGGAGGAACTGTACATGTGTTAAAGGTTATAGAAACTACTTTATTAGAGTTATATGAAGGATAAAATACAGAAAGAAAGAAGAATACTTAAAATACAGAAGGAAGCAAAATAATACTTATCAACCAATCAGTGAACCGATCTATATAATGCCGAAGGGAACCTTAGGTGTTCAATAGCCTTTCACGCAGCCTTCTGTCTGTCTCTCAGCACCGGTCGCAACCCTGCCTGGGGGAAGGTACCAGCTTGCACAAAGAAGGTGCCCCTTTTATACCCCTCAAAAACTTAACATAACTTTTACGCCAGTACTTTTCCATTCCTTAGTGATCCAGCCTGTACCTTCTTATCACTCACGACCTTTGGCCTAAACACCTAATTTAGGAACAGAGACAACAGATCTGTAAAGAAGAAAACAGCCTTCACCAGTATCTAATCTCAAGGATGTGCATCAGTACTCCCATAAGTTCTCAAAACATTCCCACTGTCTGAGCTGACAGCATTTTGTGTTACACACTACTGCACATACAAATGAGGAATCAAAAATGACATTTGGTTAATTTAACTCTTTCCTTACAGGAGAGAACATACTGGACCTGGTTTTGGGAAATGAGCCAGGCCAGGAGAAGACCTAATAGTGGGTGAACATTTTGGGAATAGTGACCACAACTCATTATGTTTTAAGATGGTTATAGTAAGGATAAAGTTGGATCTTGCGGGAAGACACTAAACTGGGGGAGGGCAAATTATGGCGGGATAAGACGGATGTTGATTGGGAACAGCTGCTATCAGACAAGTCCACATCTGACATGTGGGAGTTGTTTAAAGATCAACTGATCAGAGTTCAGGATTGGCATGTTCTGGTGAGGAGTAAGGACAAGCATGGTAAGGTAAGGGAACCGAGAAGTCCTAAAATAGTCAGGAAGGAAAAGGAAGTATATTTAAGGTTTAGAAAGCTAAGATCAGACTGGGCCCTTGTGGAATATAAAGATAGCAAGAAAGTGCTCAAGCAGGTGATTAGGAAGGCAAAAGGGGGCTGTGAAATGTCCTTGGCGAGCACGATCAAGAAGAATCCCAAGGCATTTTAAATTTGTATTAAGAAAAAGAGGATAACTAAGGAGAGGGCAGGTCCACTCAAGGATAAAGAAGGGAATTTGTGCTTGGAGTCAGAGCAAGTGGCTCAGGTATTAAATGAATATTTTGTATCGGTATTTACTGAGGAGAAGGATTTGGAGGATAGTGAAAACGGAGTGGGACACGCTAAACTGGGATATTTTGAGATTAAGGAGGAAGTAGTCCTGGGTCTTCTGAAAAGCATTAAGGTGGGTAAGTTCCCAAGGTTTGATGGCATAGATCCCAGAATATTGAAAGAAGCAACTGAGAATGCTGGGTCTTTGACAAAGATCTTTGTGTCCTCATTAGCAACAGGTGAGGTCCCAGATGACTGGAGAGTAGCAAATGCTGAGCCTTTGTTCAAGGGAAATAGGGATAATCCAGCTAGTTATAGGCCAGTGAGCCTCTTGTCAGTGGCAGGGAAGCTATTGGAGAGGATACTGAGGGATAGGATTTATGCACGTTTGCAAAGACATGGCCTGCTTAGGGATAGCCAACATGGCTTTGTGCAAGGCAGGTCATGTCTTACAAATTTGACTGAGTTTTTTGAGGAGGTGACAAAGGTGTTTGATGAGGGTAAGACAGTGGATTTCATCTACATGGACTTTAGTGAAGCATTTTTTAAAGTAGGTTGATTCAGAAGCTAAAGATGCATGGGATCCTGGGTGAATTGCAAGTTTGGATTCGGAACTAGCTTGCCCATAGAGAATAGGGGTGGAAGGCTGTTATTCTGGCTGGGGGTCTGTGACCAGCAGTGTTCCACAAGGATCAGTCTGGGACCTCTTTTGTTTGTGATATATATCAATGACTTAGACGAAAATGTAGATGGGTGGATTAGTAAATTTGTGGATGACACCAAGATTGGTGGAGTTGTAGACAGTGTAAAGGACTATCAAAGAATACAGCAGGATATAGATCAGTTACAGTGGCAGATGGAGTTTAATCCCGATAAGTGTGAGGTGTTGCGCTTTGGGAGGTCAAAGGAAGGGAGAAAGCATACAGTTAATGATAGGTCCCTTAATAGCATTGAGGTACAGAGGAATCATGGGGTCCAGGTCCATAGTTCACTGAACGTGGCCACGTAAGCAGTAAAGAAGACATATGACAGGCTTGCCTTCATTGGTAGGGGTGTTGAGTATAAGAGTAAGGAATCATGCTGCAGCTATATAAAACTTTAGTTAGACTGCACTTGGAGAATTGTGTGCAGTTCTGGTTGCCCCATTATAGGAAAGATGTGGAGACTGTGGAGAGGGTGCAGAAGAGGTTTGCCAGGATGCTGCCTGGATTAGAGGGTATGAGGGTAGAGGTTAGATAAACTTGGATTGTTCTCCCTAGAGCGTCGGAGGCTGATGAGAGACCTAATAAAGGTTTTTAAGAATATGAGAGGCAAAGAGAGGGAAGATAGGCAGAATGTTTTCCCCAGATTAGAAATATCAAACACCAGAGGACATGCTTTTAAGGTTGGAAAAGAGAAGTTTAAAGGTGATGTGAGGGGCAAGATTTTACACAGAGAATGGCAGGTGCCTGGAATGGGTTACCAGGGGTAGTAGTGGAAGCAGGCAGTTTGATGGAGTTTAAGATGCTTTTAAATAGACACATGAATATGAAGGGAATGGAGGAATATGGATGATACACAAGATGAGGACATTTAGTGTAAATTGCCATCAAAATTGGCACAACATCGTGGGCCAAATGGCTCATCCAGTGCTGTACTGTTCTCTGTTCTATGTTCCACAGTCAGAAGACAACACCTGCTACTATTTGAAAGAAATCGAATTTGTTTATCTCAGGGATCAGTGATGCCCAAGGCCCACAGTGTTTCTGGCATCACGCCACAGACTAGAAGTTTCAGTTGAGCTCATTTTCATCTGTTTCATACACAGTAGGTTTCAGGCCAAGTTTGCTATCTGCCTTGTGTGCAATACACTGAATTACTTTAGTCACTTGAGACATTTGTTTCATTCAGTATATCTTACCATAGTGCTTTGTTATTCAGACTGCTGGAGAATTTTAACTATTTTTGTTCCTGTCAACCAAGTGAACACAGTTTTCATATTTCATTGGAATTTTGCCATTCTACAGTATATAACATCTTCAAGGTTTAATTCATTCACTGAGCAGTTTGCAGGAGTCTAAGTCAAGGGCTGAACTAAAATGTAAATGTAATCTGAAGTGTCTAGCGTAATGGCAGCTCAGTGAAATGACTCAACCTGGACCTGGGCTGTATGGTAAACATAAGACGAGCATCGCAGATTGCAGAGGGAATAAAGGGTTAATAAAGGGTTAATAGAAGCAACCTGTAGAATTACCAGTGATTGAGGACCAAAATTTAAGAACAGACTGTTTGAGGGCTTGATGAATTGATTTACATAAATTAGCTATAAATTAGGAAGTGAAGGAGGTTGGTAATTAATACTAGGTTCAAAATAGAAAACCATGAATAAAGTTTAGGGTAGAAATGAAAAAGGAAAAGATGGATAAAAAGATCTGTGAGAATAGTTCAGTAGGTAACAAAAAGAGTAATAAGTATTTAAAATATATGAAGATATGAAAAGGCAAGTCAAGGAAACATTGACTTTGCCTTTTGCCTTCACACAAAGGTATTTTTGATCCCAATTAGGGATCAAAAATATCTTTGTGTGAAGCCAAAGAGCACAGCTGTGGGATTAAATAGCATGATAAAATGATAAACTGCAGAAATTCAGGCCATCATGATTGTGCCCAGCCAACTGGTAGAGTTATTTGATTACTTACTCTCCTCTGCTCTGTCTGCATTGCACTGTAATGAGTTTTCCCTTCAACTATTTCTCTAATTCCTTTCTGAGAGCAACCAGTGAATTTGCTTCCACCATCCTGTCAGGTAGTAGGTTGCAGATCGCATGCTCTTGCCATGTCCACAAGCAGCCTTCAGTTCTTTCGCTAATCACCTCCAATCTGTGATCTCTGGTTACCAACCCTTTGGTGATTGGAAACAGTTTCTATCAATTACTGTGTCAAAACCATTGATGATTTTGAACTCCCCCATTATCTCCCATCTCCTCTACCTTCTCGGCTCTGAGCAGAAAACCCACAGCTTCTCCAATTTCTCCACATCTCAGATGCCTGTCATCCTGGCACCTGCCCCCAAATCTTTTTGGTGCCCTCTCCAAGGAGGTGACATCCTTCCCAGTGATAGTCTCCATAATACCCTAGTGAGGGCCTACTGGACATTCTAGATGCAATTGGGATCCAAGGTAATTTTATTGAGTATAACACAGATTGGAGCTGCTCTAATACCATTTTATCACAGCAACTGTGATAATTTCACCCTGGGATAAATCTTAAAGGATAATTGCTTGGCTTAAGAGTTTGCCCCTTCTACTAATGCTATTAATGCTTAGGGTATTTCTTCAGAACCCGCTACTTCACACTTTGCAATGTTCTTGCTGTCTGCTGAGTTTAATAATCCAAAGGTGTGTAGCCAACACCTTTGAGGAAACTTCTCAGCACACAAGGATGAGAAAAGTAAGGGCAGTCAATGCTGGAAAAGCTCAGCAGGTCAGACAGCATCTGTATAGAGGTTTATCACAGGATGTGCATGGGGTGGAGGTTGTTGTAAGGAATGGGGGCTGAGGAAAGGGGTGTTTGTATGTGTGCTTGTGTACACTTGAGTGAGCATGAGGTCAGAATATTCATATGTGCATAAGGAGTGTGTGTCTGTGTGTGTGTGTATATACCTGTGCATGCCAAACCTGGACCCCCTTCTCATTGGACCAAGACCTCATTCTGTAAAGATCACATGATGTGCAATGGTTATCCCACATTAACAAATTTAAGCTGTGTAACCCACATCAGCCATCTTGGCTTTGAGTCATTATCAGGTCAGGAACTTAAGACTGAACCAAAAATCTTGGAGAAAAAGACCAGAAAAGGAACGGAGGGAACACAGCCCAACATTCCTCAGAAATAACCTTTATTGCTCCCAGTGCGAATATTAAGATGTGGCCAGGCCAGAAAAACCTGGTCGGACTCCAGTCCAGAAGGTGCTGCTAACCAGAAGGATTTCCCAAACACTGCTACATTATCTGTTACAGTGACAGAACATGTGGCCTCACTGGTCTACGAACTTGAAACCTATTGGAGAGAACCTGATGCTGTTGAACCTTCTGATGATTATAGTTTCCTGCTCCAAGGAAATAAAATTTCAGATAGTGCAGGCTCTGACCAGACAGTGGTGCAGCTAAACACCCCCAGGTTTAAGAATAAGAGCAGTCTAGGATGGAAATATTGATGAGAACCCAGTTGAAGCCAATTGCCTTCACAAAAGTGATGTGATAGCCTTTAGTTAAAATTCACACTCAAATGAAAATAACTGTGCAGGTGCAATGATACCTTTTAGAACTGAATATCTATGTTCCAGAGCATAGATGCATAGAGTTTGCTGTTTACAACTGCTTATGCTTGTAGTACAAGACATGCAATAATGCTTAATTATAGTTATGAACACCTCTGCCTGGAACCACACCCAAAGGGCCCTTTTTGGTCCCAGCAACAAAGAAGCATCTTCAGGCAATTATGGGCTGTCACTGCCTCCAACAGATGTTCTCCTCCAGATGGTGCCCTCCAGCACCTTCTTCTCCAGAGCAATCCTGTTCAGTACAGTTCCCTTCAGTACACTGCCCTCCAGCACGTTGCCAAGTCATCTTAAATCCAAGTCTTGGGTTTGGGCCACAAATAGGTCTGTAGATTTATAGCAAGAATCTGCAGTACTCTTTAAAGGTAACAGAGCTTGTGTTTCCTTCACTGGCACTCTGATGCTGCTCTTGCTGAAGCCCTTCAGATCTTGCAGTTGCACTCCAGGTCCTTGAGATCTGGGGTTGCCCTGAGTTCTCTTTTATGGATAGCTGCTGCCTCCTTCACTGCAGGGGACCTGCCTTTCAACAGCTCAGCTCCAGCCCACAGTTTGGAGGGAAGAGGGGCCTCTTTAAGGAGGTACTGGGCAGGCAAAGGCCCATCTCCAATTGCCCTTGAGAAGGTGATGGTAAGCCACATTCTTGAACTGCTGCAGATCTTTTTAGAGAAGTGTTGCAACAGTGCTGTTGGACAGGGAATTCCAAAACATCAAAATCAAAGTCGAGTTTACGGTCGTTTGCACAGGGCATGTAGGCACCTGTGCAATGAAAAACTTTCCTGCAGCATCATCAGAGACACAACATTCACAAGAAAAATATATTGTGTTCTTTCTTGTATAATTTTGTATAAGAACACAATTAGAACAAAAAAAAACAAAGGACATTGTAGTGCAAGGTGCGTAGTGTCACTAAACCAAGGTAGTGATTAGGGTTGTGCAAGTTGGTTCAAGGGCCAAATAGTTGAAGGGAAGTAGCTGTTCCTGAACCGCTACTGGTGTGGGACTTCAGGCTGCTGTACCTTCTGCCCGATGGTAGCTGCGAGAAGATGGCATGGTCTGGATGGTGGGGATGTTTGATGATAAATGTTGCCGCCTTGAGGCCTGGCCTCACGCAAGTACTACTGATGGTGAGGAGGGATGCACCCATGATGTATTAGGCTAAGTCCACTACTCTGCAGCTTCTTATGTTCCTGCACATTCAAATTGCTGTACCAGACTACATTGCAACCTGTCAGGATATTTTCAACAGTACATCTGTAGAAATTTGTTAGAGTGTTCGGTGACAAGCCCAACCTCCTTATCCTCCTAAGAATTGGAATTGGAATTGCTTTATTATTGTCACTTGTACTGAGGTACAGTGAAAAACTTGTCTTGCATACCATTCATACAGATCAATTCATTACACAGTATATTGAGGTAGTTCAAGGTAAAACAATACAGAATGCAGAGGTAAAGTGTCACAGCTACAGAGAAAGTGCAGTGCAGGTAGACAGTAGGGTACAAGGTCATAACAAGGTAAATTGTGAGGTCAAGATTCCACTTTATCGTACGAGGGAACCATTCATTAGTCTTATAACAGTGGGATAGAAGCTGTCCTTGACCCTAGTTGTACATGCTTTCAGGCTTTTGTATCTCCTGCCTGATGGGAGAGGGGAGAAGAGAGAGTGCCCCAGGTGGGTTGGGTCTTTGATTATGTTGGCCGTTTTACTGAGGCAGCGAGAAGTATCGATAAGAGTCCATGGAGGGGAGGTTTGTTTCTATGATGTGCTGGGCTGTGTCCACAGCTCTCTGCAGTTTCTTGCGGTCCCAAATATGAGTGTTGGCAAGTTCCAGCATTGCTTGTGCATGGACGATTACTTTGTCTAAAATCCAGATTGTTGGTGTGCTCAGCTGAAATGTAGTGAGATTAAGCATGCCTAGAGAGGACATTCAGAGAGGGTGTCTCATCTTTGGTGCCTAGCTTGTTCCTTGTTCTCTTCCTCTTTTTCCTTCCATATACTTTCAACTGTTGGTAGCACAGTGGCACAGCCAGTAGAGCAGCTGCCTCACTGCTCCAGCAACTTGGTTTCAACCCTGATCCCTGGTGCTGTCAATGTGGAGTGTGCACATTCCACCCATGACCACATAGGTTTCTGGTGCACTGGCTTCCTCCCACATCCCAAGGTATGCATGTTGGCAGGTAAATTGCCCTGACTGTGAGTGTGAGTGGTAGAATCTGGGAGAAATTGGCAGGAACATGGGAAGAATAAAGTAGGGTGAGTGTATATGGTGCTTAATAGTCAATGCAAACTCAGCAGGCTGAAGGCTTGGTTTTCTGTACTGTATGACTATTATCGCTTATATCCTTGCTGCACAGTAGTCAACGTCTGTGTTCACATTATTGCCAGAATATTTTGCACACAGCAGGCAACAGCAAATTGGGAAATTGTTTGGGAAATGTAATACAGGCATCCCCCATCCTTTCCAAGCACTGAGATCTGTTTGAGAATTCCAATGGTTGTCTTTATGCTATTCAGTGACTGATTCTATTCATTTTAATTGGGCTTTTAAGCATTTGTGTGCACCTCTGCAGGAGGGAGGAGACACAGACTCAGAAGACAGTCTTCCACCCCAAAGAGACATCACTTGTTCCAGCAAGCTTCCTGAGTGAATCGTGCTGATCATAAGGTTCTCCTGACAGTGGAGACACACTTCATGTGCTTTCAAGAAGTGATGTCAAGATGCTATAAATCAACAATAAAGGACACCATAATTAAATCATTAATTGGAATTGAGTTTATTGATTTCATATGTCTGAGATCAGAGTGGATTCAGGTGGCTTCTGCTGGAAATGGAAATCAAGTTAGAATAATTTTGCTACCAAACTGCTGGCACTGAACAGGTATGTGGTCCTGTCCCAGAGCAACGTGGAGACATAACCACTGCAAGAGGGTCACAGAAAAATTGGCCAGTAGTATTTTCCATGAATCATTCATTAATTCAATTCTAATACTCTGGAGGCCAATTTGGGTTGATTTAGGTATGATTAGAACACATTAAATCTACAATACACAGAGTGGTCATCCAGTTGAAACAGAATACTAACATCAGGGATTCTGTGTGTGGATTTGATGGAGAGGAGGGAGAACAGATTTCTACCATCAAATCTGTGTTTTGTGAAACCTTCTGGCAGTAAGAACTAAATTTTGTCTGCTGCTTTTGTACGAGTTAGTGAAATTTCAGAGTTGGTGAAAACCACAAAGTACCTCAAGAACCACATCGGCAGGGATCTGAGTATCTTCAACTTGGATCTGTTGCACTGAAGTCTGAGTTGCAGACACTATGCAGCATTAGCGAGGTGCTAAGTTACCTGATCAGAGGTGGTTGCACTTCTTATGTTAGATAATGGCCTGGTTTCGGGCAATGGGCTTCGACTGAATTATTTGAATGCGGAACAGAAAGGAAAGGGAAGCATGATAAATGGATGCAGGAGCCTGTCTTTGAGCTTGTCCACCAGGAAGGAAATACTTATTATCTGTATGGCTAGGACATCAAGGATGATGGGAAATTTGAACATTGTATCATATTATGGGAGGTTATTTATGTGGGAGGAATGAAAAGGAAGGTAGTGGATGATAGAGAAGAGCATAGTCATAGGTATAGATATTATCATCTCAGCTGTGACTAGGAGTCCTAAACTCTGTTTCGTACCTCATGTCCAGCTTAAAGACATTACCCCATGGCTGGAGAAGAAGTTGGATTTTTTTTTTGGTGGGAGGGCTAGGGGTGGCGAGAATCCAATTGTTGTGGTCCACAGGAGCACCAATGATATAACTAGAAATCAGGAAAAAAGTCTGCAGAGAGATTGTGCATTCTAATTTATTCGTTAGCTGTGCATAATCTTAATTACACTAATCTTGGGATTGTTACCTGAGCCACACACAAATTGGAATCAGTTTGAATGGATCAGAGTTAAATGTGTGCTTCCAAAGACTGATGTGGGGGGGTGGGGTTCAGAGTCAGAGCATGGAAACAGACCTTTTGGCCCAACTCATCCATCCAAACAAGATGCCCATCTAAGCTAGTCCCATTTGTACATATTTGACCCATATCCCTCTAAACCTTTCCTATCCATGTACCTGTCAAAGTGTCTTTTAAATGTTGTTATTGTTCCTGCCTCAACCACTTTCTCTGACAGCTCGTTCCATATACTGACCACACTCTGGGTGGAAAAAGTTGCACTTCAGGTTCCTAGTAAATCTCCCTCCTCTCACCCTAAACCCATAGTCTCTAGTTCTTGATCCCACAACCCTGGGAAAAAGATTGCATGCATTCACCCTACCTATGCCCCTCATAATTTTATACATCTCTATAAGATCATCCCTCTCTTTACACTACAAGGGCTAAATTCCTAGCCTGCCCATCCTCTCCCTATAACCCAGTCCCTTGAGTACTGGCAACATCCTTGTAAATCTTTTCTGCACTCATTCTAGCTTAATGGCATCTTTCCTATAACGGGGTGACCTAAAGTGAACACAATACTCCAGCTGTGGCTCACCAACATCTTGTACAACTGCAACATAACATCCTAACTTCTATACCTAGTGCACTAACTGATGAAGGCCAGCATGCCAAATACCTTCTTCACCACCCCGTCTACCTGTGATGCCACTTTTAGGGAACCATATACTTGCACTCCTAGGTCCCTCTGTTCTACAACACTCCCCAGGCCCCTGCCATTGATTGTGAAAGTCATACCCTGATTTGACTTCTCATAATGCAACACCTTCCACTTATCTGAATTAAACTCTATTTGCCATTCCTCAGCCCACTTACACAGTTGATCAAGATCCTGCTGTAATTTTTGATAACCTTCTTCACTGTCTATGATACCACCTATTTTGGTGTCATCTGAAAACTTACTAACCATGCCTTGTACATTCTCATCTAAATCATTGATATAGATGACAAAACACAATGTCATTGCATTGAAACCCAGCACCAGGTTGGATTCATTATAAAGTCATGAGATTGACTATAAATGTCACTGAAACAGTGTTGTCTTTGTTCCACTTTGCTAAGTCCCAAGCTGTGTTCTTTTTCCTGACAGGAGTTACTAAAAGTGACCACTACTACCGCATCCTTGCTATGCTGTGTGCAGGGAGTTGACCAAATCTCAAAGGACTTGTCCCCTGATAGCCACAGACCAGTCAAATTCATGGGATACTGAAGCCATTGGAAATCAGGCAAAAATCCTGCCAAATCAGGTGGATAGTATCTGCATAAGATGTGTGTGCATTTGCATGTGTGTCTGTGTGTGCACGCATCTGTCTTGTGTTTTTATGGGGGGAGTGTGATGTAGGGAATGTGGGGTTGTTTGCCATGGGAGATATTTTAGCTTTAAGTAGAAAGAGTGAGGCCACTGAGCAAGGTAACATTTGGATAATGAAATGTATAGTGAAGCAGGAAGAGACAGATGTCCAAATATTGGGCTGCACTGTGCTTGATACTTGATCAAGGCTGGGTTTTATCTTGTGATCACAATCCCAATCATTCCCTGGTAGAAGTCACAACATTCATTGCCACACTCTATGCAGTATTAGATGTAAGTGCAATCATGTCACATCACTGCCTCTGCACCTTTCACCCCAACAAGAACAACAGTCAAACAATAGCTGCTAACAAAAGGAGCAAGAACTCTGAAACCCCCAATGAGCTACAAATTAAAGGGTCTCCATTCTGACTTAGATGCTTTGATTTCAAACAGATTGGTATGGGGATGATGCAAATCCAGTTGCTGTAGTCCACATAGAAAACAATGAAATCACCAAAACTAGGGTAACTATTCTGCAGAGAAACTTTACGAAGCTAGGGAATAAGTTAGAATGCAGATTCATATTCTTATGGTCAAGATATTTGTTCAGTGCTCTTTCATTGCTCCATTATTGTTTGGAGCTTCTTTAATTTATGCACCTTGTACTGTAATCTCTCCCTTGCTAATCACCAGTACCCGGGGCCACTTGCAACATGGAACTTGACAGGGAAGTAGATAACCTGGGGCGGGAAGGAGAGCAGGATGGTCACACATGCACTGAGATCAGGAATGGCCACACACACGGAAGATCATATTTCCTTCCTCTCTGTCATGTTTTCTCTCATCTGTATGGCATTTTTTAATGCAGCTGGGCTGTGGCTATCAGGGGATGTGTCCTTTGTGATCTGATGAAGTTCCCTGCACACAGCTCAGCAAGAATGCCAAAATGGTGATGACTCTTAGCAACTCCTATCAGGAGTTGCGCATCTTAGCACAGTGGAACAAAGACACAGTTTCAATGACCCTTATAACCAATACAGTGGACCCAACCTGGTGCAAGATTTCAATGCAATAACTTTGATGCACCTTAATGGGCCCAGTTAAATTTCTAGGTATAAGTGCTTAATGGTAATAATGTATCATTAAACAAGCTGCCAAAAACTAAAATTAAAGCTATTGTATCTGAACCTTGAACTTTTGTAACAGAACAGTTGAAATGATGGCACAAATATAGACAATGGGTTCAGCCTAACAGCTGTTACAGAGAAGTGATTGCATGGTTGCAAGTATGGGAATTAAGTACTCCAGGGATCTGGACATTTAGAAAGGACAGATAAAATGGAAAAGTGTGGAAATAGGGAAGTGGAAGCAGTCCCAGTAATAAAGGATGATGTAAGAGCAGTATCAAGGAATGATCCTGGTCCAGAAGAACAGGAGGTAGAATCAGTCTCGGCTGAGCTGAAGGGACAAGTCACATTTGACCCTGTCAGCACTAAGCATCAGCATTAGTGATCTGATAAAGTGATGGCTACAAGTGACAAAGCTCAATGTGGATCAGGGCTCTCTGATCTTTATCATACTCTGTCTAATTCAAGAAAACACAGCAATGGATGGAATCCCACACATTAACCCCAAGGTAAAAATGAATGGTCATGGTGAGTGTAATGTTCAGTCATTCCCCAAACCCAGCCTGTTCCAAGTGGATGACCATGTCTGTTCCAGTGAGCTGCAACCTGTCCCAGAAAACTCTGACTGAAGTTATAGTGAGATATCAGAGCAGCTATAGATCTTCAAGGCCCTGATCTACACATCTTCTCTGAACAGCTGATATGTCAGAAGTAATAAATTGTACTTTGTTGCTGGCTACTTTATCCGTATCTTTCTCCTCTGTGCTGTTCCAAGTACGGACCCCAATCAGGAGCTGATGTACAAGCCGCAGAAATTTTCTGTGAAAAGGAATTTACATCCTGTATTTTCAACAAGATAAAGTCTAGCCCTGATCAAATTTTACCATTGTTTGTTCTGACACAGGTTGGCATATAGTTAACAGGGATGATTATCACAGAGATTACGCTACCCGGTCTAAATTGCAATTTTACAGAAACTAAAGAAAAAAATTAAACATTTTACAGAAGTCATTTTGCTAACTGATAACAGGCTTTTAATGGTGCCCTCATCCATGCCTTCATTACCTCTCTACTTGACCATTAGAACAATACAGCACAATACAGGCCCTTCGGCCCACCATGTTGTGCTGACCTTCAAACCACTCCTAAGACTATCTAACCCCTTCCTCCCCCATATCCCTCTATCTTAAATTCCTCCATATGCTTATCTAACAATCTCTTGAATTTGACCAACGTATCAGCCTCCACCACCACCCCAGACAGTGCATTCCATGCACCAACCACTCTCTGGGTGAAAAACCTCCTTCTGATATCTCCCTTGAACTTCCCACTCATTACCTTAAAGCCATGCCCTCATGTATTGAGCATTGGTGCCCTGGGAAAGAGGCGCTGGCTGTCCACCCTCTATTCCTCTTAATATTTTGTATACCTCTATTATGTCTCCCCTCATCTTCCTTCTCTCTAATGAGTAAAGCCCTAGCTCCTTTAGGTTCTCCTCATAATCCATACTCTCTAATCCAGGCAGCATCCTGGTAAATCTCCTCTGCACCCTTTCCAATGCCTCCACATCTGTCCTATAATGAGGCAAACAGAACTGGACACAGTACTCCAAGTGTGGTCTAACTAGAGTTTTGTAAAGTTACATCATTACTTCTCGGCTCTTAAACTCGATCCCATGATTTATGAAAGCCAACATCCCATAAGCTTTCTTAACTACCCTATCCACCTGTGAGGCAACTTTCAGTGATCTGTGGATATGAACCACCAGATCCCTCTGCTCCTCCACACTGCCCAGAATCCTGCCATTTACCTTGTATTCCACCTTGGAGTTTGTCCTTCCAAAGTGTACCACCTCACACTTCTCCAGATTGAACTCCATCTGTCACTTCTCAGCCCAGCTCTGCATCCCATCAATATCCTTCTGCAAGCTTCAACAGCCCTCCATACTATCCACAACAACATCGATCTTTGTGTCATCTGCACTAGGTCATTAATAAATATCACAAAAAGTAGAGGTCCCAGAACTGATCCCTGTGGGACACTACTAGTCACAGCTCTCCAATCTGAATGCACTCCCTCCACCACAACCCTCTGTTTTCTCCAGGCAAGCCAATTCTGAATCCACACAGCCAAGCCTCCTTGGATCCCTTGACCCATGACCTTCTGAAGAAGCCTACCATGAGGAACCTTGTCAAACATTTTACTAAAATCTATGTAGACCACATCTACTGCATTACCCTCATCAATCTTCCTGGTCACCTCCTCAAAGAACCCTATCAGGCTAGTGAGGCAAGATCTTCCCTTCACAAATCCATGCTGGCTGTCCCTAATTACAATGCATTCTTTGATGGTCTTCCTCATTCTACTCTCTGGAAACTTAAGACCTTTTTTTTTTGCAGGGGAGAGGTCTCTGACTATCTGCTAGCTTCATCTCACCTGACAGCTCCAATAGCATTGTGCAACCCGGACAACCTTGGTCTCTACCCTTAAATAGACATTCCAGGTTGTTCTCTTCACAGCTCATTCTCTGAAACTTAAAATAGACATTTCCCTCACTTATTTTTTCCAAATCTGATGAAGGGTTACTGATCTGAAATATTATCTGTTTCCTTCTCTACAAATGTGCCCGACCTACAGAGCATTTCCAGCATAGTCTCCTTTTTTTTATTTCAGATTTCCAGCACTGCAGTTTTTTTTTAAATTTTCAATGACTAACAATTTTTCCTTTGCTTATTTTTTAGTTTGATAATGTCCTGCAATCAATAGTACAGTAAGAGTTTGGGGCAAATCCATTAAAAATTCTGCTCCTTAGTGTTTAAGTGGTAAAAGTACTTCCTTACCTGACACAAAGTGGAGCCTTCAGCTTGGATAACTCTAATGATGGCAACAATGGGGATCCACATAATACAGAAAATTACTAAACACCAGCCAACGGCTATTGCCCATTGTGGGTACTCAACAGGTCCATATGTAGGTGTGGAAAATGTTGCTAAGGACCAGAATAAGATTATCTGCGCCAAATGATAGGACATAACAAGAAAGAGATTTAATGAGAGTTAGTCTGTAGATTAATTGTTTTCAATGTAAATCAATAAAAGATGTAATATTTCCTTACTGCCAGCAAGCTTGGAGAGAAGAAAAGCCAACACACTCTCCACCACAACCAGAAGAGCCAATTCTTCCTCCCAATCATCATCTCAATGTCCATGATAAATCTGTTTATCCCTGTGAACAACCAGGCAGAGATAGGTGATGAATTGCCTTCTCTGGTCTTTGATGCAGCTCATTTGTATAGTTATCCCTTATTAAGAACAGGTTAAATCAGGAAAGGGATCAATGATGACTTCAGACAAAGTTAATAAAGAGTGTGTTGTCATTAACCTGATTCCCAGTCATGATAAAAACTTTTCCACAAAATCCTAAAGGAGCTCACCCTGGGAAAAGCTAAAGTTTCAAATTCAAACTGAGCTGAACTGGATTCCAGTTATCCAAATATGGAAGGGTGGACAATCAAGGTAATATCTAAAGCTGCAGAATAGAAAATGGCTCCAGGCAGTCAGCAGAAGATCCAAAGATGAAACTACCTTGTAATTCCATCTGTCATCATAATTGGGAGAAACTGGCAAGTGACTGACATAGGAGCATGAGGATTTACCTACTGAGCCTGCAACACCATTGATAGGATCACAGACTAAAGTCACTTTGGTTCAAGTGATATCCTTTGGGCAACATACCTATCAGCAATTAGCAGGAGCTGTAGCAAAGTTTACCCAACAAGCAATAGCTGCAGTCCAGCAAGAACAAGGCATCAAGAGTGAAAGATGCAGAAGACACTGCCTGTATCAGAATGGGCTTTGGAGCTAGAAGGGGAAAGGACTTTGAAAATTAAGGAGAACTCTCTCTTTCCTGGCCACATTCAGTTAAGGAGGACTTACTATATCATATAAAAAATAATTTATTTCATTTCTTCTAAACATCCACACGCTTATAGTGATTTAACAATCTGATTTCATTTCAGTGCTTTTCCTGTTATGCTTACCATAAATCCAGCTTAGACCAATGAGTTCCAGTAGGGCTACTGTAACAAGAATCCACCCAGTACAGAAATAATCAATTAAATTTAACCAGTAAATTCCAGCCTATAATTAAATGGAGAGTTAGAAAATATTGCATTAGAAAATCATAACAACCAACATTCAAATAAGGAACTAATGAGATATGAAACTGTCCAATTTCTCCAGCCTTTCCTCACCTTTCAAAGCTTGTACGTTATCTCTTTTTGGTGATCTAAACCAAAGATGCATTTCATGCTAGTGTCTATTCAGTTTCTTGGCAAAATATCAGAAAAAGAGCAAAAAGGTTGTTTGCTACAGCATGAGGGTGGCTAATAGTACAAGGGAAAAGCAATAACAGAATGCAGAATGTAGTGTTACATTTACACTTACAGAGAAAGCGCAATGCAGTTAGACAATAAGTTGCAAAGGCCATGACGAGGTGGATTGTGAGGCCAAGAGTTCATCTTTACCGTACAAGAGGTCGATTCAAGCGTCTTATAACTGCAGGATTGAAGCTGTCCTTGACCCTGGTGGTGGCTGTAATTGACTTCATCTTAGGAAATGAAACCAAGCAGATGGTGGAATTATCAGGAAAAGGTGATCATAATTCTGTAAGTTTCAACTTAGTTATGGAAACGCATGAGGTTGGTCCTCAGGTTAAGGTCCTAAACTGGGGGAAGGCTGATTTCGATAGCGCAGGAAAGAAACTGGCAGAAGTAGATTGGGAGCACATGCTAGCAGGTAAAACAACATCTCGTGAGTAGGAGCCTTTTAAAAGAGAGCTAGCAAGTGTTCAGGAACAGCTTCTTCCAGTCAAGAAGGAAAAGGTGGCAAGATTAAGAAACTTTGAGTGACAAATGTTATTGAAGGTTTGATCAGGGAAAAAGGAAGCATATGACAGATACAGGCAATTACAATCAAGTGAGTCCCTCGAGGAATACAGAGGCATAGGAGAGTATTTAAAACGCAGACTAGGAGGGCAAAAGAGATCATGAGATATCCTTGGTAGGTAAAATTAAGGAGAATCCTAAGTCATTCCATAAGAATATTCAGGACCAAGAGGGTAAGCTAAGGAAAGAATGGGTCCACTTGGGGACCAAAAAGGTAACCTGTGTGTGCAGCTGTGGGATCTGAGCGAGGTTCTAAATTGATATTTCTTACTTGTATTCATAGGTGGAGGTGACAGATGTCTTAAACATGTAAGGGTGGATAAATCCCCAGCGCCGAATAAGATCTATCCCAGAATGTTATGGGAAATAAGGAAGATGACTGCTGGGGCACAGATGGAGATTTTTGCATCTTCGTTAGCCACAGGCAGGGTACCAGAGGATGAGAGGATAGCTAATGTTGTTCCTATATTTAAGAAGAGTACAGCATTAAAGACTGGAGATACATGAGACTGCAAATGATGGAAATCTGGAGCAACACACAAAGGAGCTGGAGGAACTCAACGGGTCAAGCAGCATCTATGGAGGAAAATGGACAGTCGACATTTCAGGTCAAGACCCTTCAACAGGACTGGAAAGAAAGAGGAGTTAGCCAGTATAAAAGGTGGGGGAAGGGGCGGAGCAAGAGCTGGCGAGTGATAGGTAGATCCAGGTGAGAGTGGGGTGATAGGCAGGTGAGGGAAGGGGAGAGTGGGAATAATGTAAGAAACTGAGAGGTGATTGTTCTTATGTCAGTAGGAGGGAAAATACTGGAGAAAATTCTAAGGGACAGGATTTATGTTCATTTAGAAATACAGGGACTGATTGGGGAGAGTCAGGCACAGCTATGTGAGAAGGAAATCCTGTATCACTAATTTGTTTGAGTATTTTGAGGAGGTAACCAAGGAGATCAATGAAGGCAGTGTAGTTGATGTTATCTATATGAACTTCAGTAAAGCATCTGTCACAATCCTACAGGGTAGGCTAGTCCAAAAGGTTAAAAGGCACATGAGATCCAAGGCAAGCTGACTAATTGGATCCAAAATTGGCTGGGACATCAAGGTAGAGGATAGTGGTGGAAGGAAATTTTTCTAATTGGACGTTAGTGACTAGTGGTGTATCAAGAACTTACTGCTTGGGACCTTTGCTGTTTGTCATAAATATTAATGACCTAGATGTGAATGTAGGAAGAGTGATTAATAAGTTTGCAGTTGACATGAATATTAGTGATGTTGACGATAGTGAGGAAAGTTGTTTAAGGCTACAGCAGGATATAAATCACTTAGAAAATTGGATGGAACATTGGCAGTTGGAATTTAATCCTGGCAAGGGCAAGGTGGTGTATTTTGGGAAGTCAAGTAGGGGTAGGACATAAACAATAAATGGCAGTGCACTGAGGAACATGGAATGACAAAGAGACCTAGAGGTCCAAGTCCATTGTTCCTTGAATGTGGCAACATAGGTGAAGAGCATTGTGACGAAGACAGAGTATGGCATGCTTGCATTCACAGGTTGGGTCACAGAATATAGGAGTTGGGACATTATGTTGCAACTTCACAAAACACTGATTAGGCTGTACTTGGAGAAGTGTGTGCCGCACTATAGGAAGGATGTGATTGTGCTGGAAAGAGTGCAGAGGAGGTTCCCCAGGATGTTGCCTGGATGGGAGGACTTTAGTTACGAGAAGAGATTGGACAGGCTGGACTTGTTTTCTTTGCGGTAAAAGGAGGTTGAGGGGTGAACTGATAAAAGTGTATGGGATTATGAGAAGCATAGATAGTCAAAATGTTTTTCCCTTGGTAGGCGTATCAAAGCAAGGATGCACAGTTTTAAGGTGAGAGGTAGGAGCTTGAAGGGGATCTCAGGGATAAGTTTTTATTAACACAGAGAGTGGTTGATATTTGCAATGGACTGCTGGAAAAGGTGGGGGAATCTGATTCAATTACTATATTAAAGAACATTGAACAGTGCAGCACAGGAACAGGCCCTTCAGCCCACTGTGTCTGTGCAGTCCATGATGCCAATTTAAACTACATATCTGCCAGCACATGGTTTATATCCCTCAATTCCCTGCCTGTTGATATGCCTAAATGCCTTGTAAATGTTGCTATCTTATCAGTTTCCACCACCGCCACCCCTGGTAGCGCATTCCAGGCACCTACCGCTCCGAGTAAAAAGACTTATAAATCTCTTTTAAACTTTCCCACTCTCACTTTAAAGCTACACCGTCTAGTATTTGACATTTCCACCTGGGAAAAAAGACTATCTACTCCATCTATGTATCTCATAATTTTATATACTTCCATCAGGTCACCCATTTGCCTCTAATGCTCCAGACAAAACAATCCAGGTTTGTCCAACCTCTCCTTACGGCTAATACTCTCTAGTCCAGGGAACATTCTGGTGAACTTCTTCTGCACCCTCTCCAAAGCCTCCACATCCTTCCTGTAATGCAGCAACCAGAACTGCACACAATATTCCAAACATGGTCTGACCAAAGTTTTATACAGCTGCTGCAACATGACTTCCTGACTTTTATACTCAGCACCCCGACTGATGAAGACAAGTACGCTGTACATTTTCTTTACAATACTAGATACTTGTGTTGTCACTTTCAGGGGGCTATGGATTTGCACCCAAGGTCCCTCTGAACATCAATGCTCCTAAGCGTCCTGCCATTTATTGTACATTCTACTCTTATATTTGACCTCCCAAAGTGCAACCCCTGAGACTTATCCAGATTAAACACTTCTCTGCCCACATTTCCAGCTGGTCAATATCCTGTTGAATTCTTTGACAACCTTCCTCACTATCCACAGTTCTGCCAATTTTTGTGTCGCCTGCAAACTTACTAATCAGCCCACCTGCATCTTTGTCCATATCATTTATGTTTACACAAACAAGAGGGCCCAGCACTGATTGCTGCAGAAAACCACTGGTCACAGACCTCCAGTCAGAATAACATCCCCTTCACCAATACCCTCTGTCTTGTGTTCAAGCCAATTCTGAATTCAATCTACCAAGTCCCATTGGATCCCATGTGCTTTAATTTTATGGATCAGCCTTATACAAGGGACCTTGCTCAATGCTTTACCAAAGTGTATGTATACAACTTCCACTGCCCTTCCCTCATCAATCCTCTCCATCACCTCCTCTAAAAACTCAATCAAAGCCATATTGACTATTCATAATAAATCTCTGCTTTTCCAGATGTCTGTAGATCCTATCCCTTGGAATATTCTCTAATAATTTCCCTAATCAGACATTTAAGAGGCATTTAGACAGATACTTAATTAGGCAAGGCATAGAAGGATACACTCTTAATGAGGGTAACGAGGATTAGAGTAGATGAACGAAAAGATCAGCATGGATGCAGTGGGCTAAAGGGCCCACCACTGTGCTATACAATTGTAAGTCTCTATTTTCTGGGTTATTGGGATGAGGATGAGTTTTTCCTCTCGTAGGTTCCTCGATGCATGTGGTCAAGAAACATCTATGCAGTCCATTATCCAACTCAGGCACCAAACCACTTTTCCCAGCTGATATCAGGCTGAACAAACTTTCTCTTTAAAACTACTTTATTATTTTCATTCATCTTTCTCTCCATAATGGTAATTGTTCCCTTCTTACACCGTCCTGTAATCCCCATGTGTTCTGGGTTAAAGACATCTAATCAGTTTTGATGATTTTGTAAATTTCTGCCTTTATTCAATTGGCTTATTTTACCTGCCGGCTTTTCCTGGCATTTGGGTTGCATCTGTTTTTTCTATTGTTCACCCTGTTCTTTCTATATTTTGTCAAAGCCCGAATGTTGTTCCCATTTCCACATTAAGTGTTAACTCATATTTCTGCTTTTTCTATCACATAATAGACATCTACAAAGCCTCCAGCTATAACAGCTGAGCCTGGCTGATAAATGAAAAGAGATGGACTCAAGAACTTAGTGCTACACAGTAGGAGATTTCAAACAACACCTGGCAATTTAAAATCATCTCATTCCAAAGCTGATTCACAGAATGACAATAAGGATGAAGTTTATCTACTTTACCTGGCTCCATGGTGAGAAAGGCTCAGTCAGGCATCATCACTCTGCACATATAAACAACTTAAAACATAACACATCCAGGTTCTTCCACATTACTTACTCCTGTGAAATTTCTGACCAGTGATAACCAGCATACATGGAAATATAACAAATTATTAAAGAATAGCATACCTCTGTTACAAATATAAGGCCGAGGAAATAAAACACCAAGCACATTCCATTTGTCAAATAAAGGCGCTTCAAATGCAAAATCTTTGAGAATTGGTCAAGTAGGGCTGTTATAACTGTTTCTGGTGAAAGAAATTTTTAATTGGGTTAGTGAAAATCAGTGTCTCACAGTATTCCATCCACAGATCTTAAAATGCATAAAGGTAGATAAATCCCTGGGACCTCAACAAGTATATAGAACAATACAGCCCTTTAGCCCACCATGTTGTGCCGACCTTTAAACCATGCTTAAGACTATCTAACCCCTTCCTTCCACATATCCCTCTATTTTAAATTCCTCCATATGTTTATCTAGCAATCTCTGAACTTGACCAATGTATCTGCCTCCACCACTACCCCAGGCAGCACATTCCATGCACCAACCACTCTCTGGGTGAAAAACCTTCCTCTGACATCTCCCTTGAACTTCCCACCCATTACTTTAAATCCAGGCCCTCTTGTATTGAGCATTGGTGCCCTGGGAAAGAGGTGCTGGCTGTCCACTCCATCTATTCCTCTTAATATTTTGTATACCTCTATCAAGTCTCCTCTCATCCTTCTTCTTTCATCCTCCTTCTATCCAAAGAGTAAAGCCCTAGCTCCCTTAGTCTCTCCTCAAAATCCATACTCTCCAATCCAGGCAGCATCCTGGTAAATCTCCTCTGCACCCTTTCCAACGCTTCCACATCCTTCCTATAATGAGGCGACCAGAACGGAACACAGTACTCTAAGTGTGGTCTAACCAGAGTTTTGGAGAGCTGCATCATTACCTCATGGCTCTTAAACTCGATCCCATGACTTATGAAAGCTAACATCCCATAAGCTTTCTTAACTACCCTATCCACCTGTGAGGCAACTTTCAGTTATCTGTGGATATGAAGCCCCCCCAAGATCCCTCTGCTCCTCCACACTACCCGGTATCCTGCCATTAACCTTGTGCTCCGCCTTGGAGTTTGTCCTTCCAAAGTGTACCACCTCACACTTCTCTGGATTGAACTGCATCTGCCACTTCTCAGCCCAGCTCTGCATCCTATCAATATTACTCTGCAAGCTTCGACAGTCCTCCACACTATCCACAACACCACCGACCTTTGTGTCATCTGCAAACTTGCTAACCCACCCTTCTACCCCCTCATCCAAGTCATTTCTAAATATCACGAAAAGTAGAGGTCACAGAACCAATCTTTGTGGGACACCACTAGTCACAGCTTTCCAATTTGAATGCACTCCCTCAACCACAACCTTCTACTTTCTACAAGCAAGACAATTCTGAATCCACACGGCCAAGCATCCCTGGATCCCATGCCCTCTGACCTTCTGAAGAAGCCTTCCATGTGGAACCTTGTCAAACACTTTATTAAGATCCATGTAGACCACATCTACTGCACTACCCTCATCAATCTTCCTCGTCATCTCCTCAAGGAACCCTATCAGGCTTGTGAGACATGATCTTCCCTTCACAAAGCCATGCTGGATGTCCCTAATTAGTCCATGATTCTCTAAATGCTCATAGATCCTATCTCTTAGAATCCTTTCCAACAGCTTGCCCACCACAGATGTAAGGCTCATTGGTCTGTAATTCCCTGGACTATCCCTACAACTTTTTTTTGAATAAGGGGACAACATTTGCCACCCTCCAATCCTCCGGTACCATTCCCATGGACAATGAGGACTCAAAGATCCTAGCCAACGGTTCAGCAATCTCCTCCCTTGCCTCGCGGAGCAGTCTGGGGATTATTCCGTCGGGCCCCGCGGACTTATCTGTCCTAATATTTTCTAACAACTCCAACACATCCTCTCTCTTGATATCTACATACTCCAGAACATTAACCTTACCAGCACTGTCCTCAGTGTCATCAAGGCCCTTCTCCTTGGTGAATACTGAAGAGAAGTATTCATTGAGAACTTCACCCACTTCCACAGCTTCCAGGCACATCTTCCCACCTTTGTCTCTAATCGGTCCTACCTTCACTCTCGTCATCCTTCTGCTCTTCACGTACATGAAAAAAGCCTTGGGATTCTCCTTAACCCTGCTCACCAAAGCCTTTTCATGTCCCCTTCTTGCTCTCCTCAGCCCCTTCTTAAGTTCCTTCCTTGCTACTCTATATTCCTCAAGAGACCTATCTGATCCCTGCTTCCTAAACCTTATGTATGCTGCCTTCTTCTTCCTAACTAGTTGTTCCACCTCTCGTCACCCATGGTTCCTTCACCCTGCCATTCTTTCTCTGCCTCACCAGGACAAATTTATCCCTAACATCCTGCTAGAGATTCCTGAACAATGGCCACATCTGCATAGTACATTTACCTTCAAAAATGTCATCCTAATTTACACTCTCAAGTTCTAGCCTTATCGCCTCATAATTTGCCCTTCCCCAATTAAATATCTTCCCGTCCTCTCTGCTTCTATCCTTGTCCATGACAATGCTAAAAGTTAGGGAGTGGTGGTCACTGTCCCCCAAATGCTCAACCAATCTGAGGGCATTGTGGAAGCTAGGGAAGAAATTGCAGGGACCCTAGCAGAGATATTTGTATCATCAGTAGCCATGGGTGAGGAAGACTGGAAGGTCGCTGATGTTGTGCCCTTATTTAAGGATGGCTTCAAGGATAGGCCAGGGAACTACACACCAGTGAGCCTGATGACAGTGGTGGCTAAGTCATTGGAGGGGATTGTGAGGGCCAGGATCTACATGCACTTGGAAAGACAAGGACTGATTAAGGATAGTCAGCAAGGCTTTGTGCATGGAAATAGTGTCTCACGAATTTGATGGTGTTATTTTTTGAAGATGTGACCAGGATGATAGATAAGGTTAGCGCAGCAGATGTTGTCTATGTGGACTTTTGCAAGGCCTTTGACAAGTTACCGCATTGTAGGCTGGTCCATAAGTTTTGATCACATGGGATGGAGGGCAAACTAGCGAGTTGGATACAAAACTGGCTTGACAGTAGAAGACAAAGGTTGGTGGCAGATGGTTGTTTTTTTAAGACTGGAGGCCTGTGACCAGCATTGCTGGGTCCAATGTTGTTCATCATTTATATTAATGATTTGGATGAGAATGTAGGTGGCATGGTTAATAAGTTTGTGGATGATACTAAAATTGGTGGTACAGTGGACAGTGAAGAAGGTTATCTAAGATTGCAACAGGATCTTGATCAACTAGGCTAGTGGACTGATGAATGGCTGGTGGAGTTTAATTCAGAAAAATGTGAGGTGTTGCATTTTAGTAAAACAAACCAGAGCAAGACTTACACAGTAAATGGTAGGGTGCTGAGGAGTGTTGTAGAACAGAAAGACCTAGGTATGCAAGTACATAGTTCCTTGGCGACACAAGTAGACAGGGTGTTGAAGAAAGTGTTTGGCATGCTTGCCTTCATCGGTCAGGGAATTGAGTACAGGGGTTGGAATGTCATGTGGTAACACTTTGTTGGTAAAAACCACACTTGGAATATTGTGTGCAATTCTGGACTCCCAGATATATAAAGGATATAACTAACCTGGAAAAGGTGCAGAAGATATTCACAAGAATGTTACCAGGACCGGAGGGTTTGAATTATATGGAGAGGCTGGATAAGTGATAACTTTTTTCCCTGGAGCATAGGAGGCTGAGGGGTGACCTTATGGAAGTTGATAAAATCATGAGGGCATAGATAAGCTGAATAGCCACATTTTTCCCCAGGGTAGAGGAGCCCAAAACTAGAGAGAATAGGTCTAAACTGAGAGGGGAAAGATTTAAAAGGGAGCAGAAAGGCAAATTTTTCACACAGAGGGTGGTGCGTATGTGGAACGAGCTGCCAGAGGAAGTGGTAGAGGCAGATACAGTTACAACATTTAGTAGACATTTGGACAGGTACATAGATAGGAAGGGTTTAGAGGAATATGGGCCAAATGCAAGCAAATGGGACTAACTCAGTTAGGCAATTTGGTCAGCATGGATGGGCCAAAAGGCCTGTTTTCCATGCTGTATAGCTCTATGACTCACTGGATTAATCAAATCCGAGGGAGCAGAAGAAGGCAGCTTCCTCTATCCACCTGTCCTCACAGTGGATGCTTTCCAATTACTTTAACATGGTAGACCTTTAGGAAGAAACCCCAAACTACAAAATTAGTATCCTCAGACAACATTCCCTGGGCTTAAACGGAGAAGCAGGAGTTGATTCAGTTCACAAAAAATAACATTATCACCTGAGCAAAGAGACTCATCAACAAAAGAATAAAGATATAACAAAAATTCTATTATGCAGTCTTCCAGTACTGGAATGATATTCCTCTGAAGGGCTCATTACTGCAGATAATTAAAACAAACAGCTTGCTGCCCAAGAAAGATTGCAAGCAGAAGACTATCATACAGAAGCATTATGGCCAGGACCTGCCACACTGATCTACCTTTTCTGGATTCATCAATCTCTATTTGCCACTTGAAGCTGGCCTAATCCAGTTCAGTGAGGTCCCGTGTAGCAGCAACACCATGTGTGATGTCTCTCTGAACTAGAACAATGCCTATCCATGAAATGACTGCAACATCTTTGACAGAAGGTTGGTCACAGCCCCAGGGATTAGTGGCTGTCAATCCAGCCAATGACCTTGAAGACTTTGGAATGTCCCAGACATTCAAAGATTAAAACTTCAATTAAAAATATTTTTAAAAACTAATTTAACATTAAATATCTTAAAAAGACTTCATTTAAAAACATTAATTCAAACATTTAAAAATTGTAACTGACCTTATAGTTTTCTTTGTACCTTCCAGATGTCCCTCTCCATTGATGTGAATGGGCTCACAGTTTGTGCACCAGGTCTAACCTGGTAACTTTACCAGCATAAGTGATGGTCGGGGGGGGTGGGGGGGCGAGTAAAGGATATGCTGGTGGTACAGTGGTTTTGCTTCCAGACCAGTAACCCAGACACCTGGACAAAAAATCTAGAGCTCAGAATAAAATCCTACCAATTAATGATGTGGTTCTTAAAAAAATTTCTCTGTAAAATAAAAAGTCTCTGCAGCAATGGCTACAAAACTACAGGATTGTTGTTAAGAAGCCAAGACTGAGAAATGCCAACAGCTCTGTACACAACTGCCAGTATTTCCCAGCTGCGATAGCAGTCTGGGATATCCACCTGCAATAATTTCTGCACTTGAATGAAGAAAGTAATTCGATAACTTCTATTTGTAAATATCAAAAGTGTCATCAAATTTGGTAATGCCACTCTTACCTAAACCTGCAAATTGAGTGTCCAGTCCCAGAGTGAGCAGCATGAAGAAGAACAAGATGGACCATAGAGGTGCCCACGGAAGGTGTATTAAAGCCTCTGGATAGGCAATGAAAGCCAAACCAAAACCTAAATAGTGGATACAATTGCAGTTAATAGCCCTTAAAGATATACATATTGTGAACACAAGCAGGTGTATTTCATCTTGGGGGTGATGCAAAATATATTGGAATGTGCACCAATATTCAAAGCAGCTGATTTTTAAACTTTATTGAGGTGGTATATGCATCCAAGTATATTATGATTACTCATGATTCATTGCTAAATCTAATAAGATTTTCTCCTTCACTGGTTCTAGACATAGATTTACAGCCACAATGGGTAGAAGGATGGTGGGGGTAGGCAAGGGAGTGCTGCATAAAAAGTAGTACTTAAAGAAGTAATATCAGAGTTGAGACCTTGATTTTATTTTTCAAAGACCTACTCAAGCAAGTTCGCTTTAAGCAACAGGAAAGCAGACACACAAAGATTGTAAAGACTTCTTTCTGCATGAATGGTACCATCTAAGATGCATCACATCTACCGGATTCAAAATTATAGAAGTAGCATTCAGATAATGCCACTGCTCAGAGCTGGATTCTTCTGTGCAATCGTGTAACAAATGAATAAAGAACCCAAAAAGAAAATCACAGCCTTCATGGAATCTGTAGTGAGTCCATTGATTTTTCATAGAAATTTAATTGCATAGTTTACAACAGAGCCTAATCCAATTTCTGGGCAACTATTTTCATACATGAACAACACTGCATACCAAACTGGACAAAAGTTAGTCTCCTAGAAATCTTATCTTATTAAGACCATTCTCTCTTTGCTTGTATAACTCTGTATTTATTCATTCTACCACTTCACATTCATAGCAAGGGGTCTACACAGTATTCCCACCACAGTCCTAAATCCTTTCCAATTTTTTAAAATTAATTTTGGCAATAAAGTCTGCACTGCCTGAATTGTCTTTATGTCCATTTCTAAGATGACCTTCACCTTTTTGTAAACTTTATAACATGGGATATTTAATTCCCAGGCCTGAATGTCTTGCAGACTCAGTAATGACACTAATGTCATACCTGCCAAATAGTTTGCCTGCATTCTTTTAATTTTTTCTTGATTGTCTCTGTTAATATACAGAAAACTTCTTTAGGCCAGAAACCCCAAAGTATTTTCTGATATAATGTCTTGTTCAAAGATGTATTCATTTATCCCAGTTAGTTCATTACTTTGCATCTGTTTTATTTCCCCATTAACTGTGGTGCTAAAACAAATTCTGACTGTTGGATTGGTTAGACAATTTTTATTTATTTTACAACTATTATTAATGTTCACTAACTAGGTAGAACTGTTTTTGCAATGTTAACTAGAATACAGAAGGGTATAGATAATGTACAGAGTACAAAACAAGAGATATGGCATTTTGCAAATGGGAGTAGAGTGGTGCTGCTCTGGTACTTTATTTGTTCTTGATGAGTTAACCTGATAAATAGACATAGTAGGGCACCTCGGACCTGTAGTACGCACACCCTGTACCATGGAAGAACTTCAGGATACTTCCCCTGCCTGCATTACTACAGGTGCAAGGTCACCAACTGGAAGAGCTCAAGCTCTAGGTTTCGGAGCATGAGCAACAGTCTGCAATCCATCCACGAGGCTGACTGTTGTGCGAGCTGCTCATTTCAGGAGTGGTCAATTTACTAGAAACTGAAACTTACTGGACTGCTAGCTGGAGGTCTGGGTGACATCCAGATGAAGGAGAAAACCCAGCTGGGGAGTTCAGGGGACCCCAAAGGGTATCTTGTACTTTGATCGATATTTGATTCAGAATATTGATGGTGACTGCAGACAAATCTAACACTGCAACACTGAGTAGTTTAGCTGTACAGGGAAGAGAAGGAGCTGAAAGAGAGAAATCAAAAAAATTAGTTATGGAGGGTTCTATAGTTCGAGGAACAACTCTACCTTCCTGGTGCCAGGTTTGAGAACATCACAGTGTGACTGCAGAACATTATGGGGTAGGAGGATAAATTGCTAGAATTTGTGGTCCATCTCAATAACATAAAAAGAAAATGGAGTGAGGTCCTGCAGGTGAATCTCATTGAGTTACAAGAAATAAAGAAGGACCTCAAAAGTAGTAATTTCTAGAATATTTCTGGTGCCATGAGATAGACATAGGCGAAAGTAGGCCTATCAATGGGTGAGCAATTTTGTGTAAACATTTATAAATCAGTTATACTTAATATAGTTATGTAAAAAGACAAGAATAATGTAGGAGAAAGATTTCTAAATTGCGTTAAGACCAATTTTACAACACTGAAGTGATTTAGCAAAAATGAACTGGAAGCAGCTACTTAAAGTTAAATCAATCCCACCAGTGAGACGTATTTAAAAAGCAGATACAAAGGGTTCTGGGTAAGTTTGTTCCCACAAAGAAAAATGGTGGAATAGGCAAATCTAGGCCCCCTGGTGACAAGGAGTATAGCGGGTACAATAAGACAGAAAAGAGCTGCTTATATCGTCTCTTATTAATCTCTTTTAAACCTGTAAATGTACCTGCCTCTACCACCTCCTCTGGCAGCTCATTCCACACACCCACCACTTTGTGTGAAAAAACTTGCCCCTCAGGTCCCCTTTAAATCTTTCCCCTTTCAGCTTAAATTTATGCCATCTTGTTTTAAACTTCCCTACGCTGAGGAAACAACTATGATTATCTACTCTATATATGCCCCTTATAATTTTATAAACCTCCACATGGACTTTCCTCAGCTTCTTTCATTTCAGGGAAAACTGTCCAGGCCTATCCAATTGCTACTTATAACTCAAACCCTCCAGTCCAGGCAAAATTCCTGTGAATCTTTTCTGTATCCTAATTGGCTTAATCACATGTTTCCTGAAGTGTGGTGACCAGAACCACATACAACACTCCAAGTGCAGCCTAACCAACGATTTGTACAACTGCAACATGATGTCCCAACTTCTTCACCACTCTGTTGAACTGTGTCTCCACTTTCAGCAAACTGGGAAGTTGCAGTTGTACCCCAAGGTCTTGCTGTTCAATAACACTTCTTAAGGCCCTGCCATTCTCTGTGTCTGTCTCGTTTAACTTCTCAAAATGCATCACTTTGCACTTGTATGAGTTAAATTCCATCAGCCATTCCCTTGCCCACTTTCCCAGTGGATCGAGATCCTCTTGTAACCTTAGACAACCTTCTGCACTGTCCACTACGCCACCGATTCTGGTGTCATCTGCAAACTTATTAAAACTGCCACATACATTCTCTTCCAAATCATCAATAAATATGATGAATAACAAAAGCACCCAGCACTGATCCCTGCAACACACTATAGGTTGCAGATCTCTGATATGAAAAGCAACCCTCCACTACTACCCTGTGCCTCCTATCACCAAGCCAATTTTGTTTCTGATTTGCTTTCTCACCCCGGATGTCATGTATTTCAACCTTCTGGACAGACCACCATGCAGGACTTTATCAAAGGCCTTGCTAAAATCCATGCAGACAAGATCCACCACCTTGCCTTCACTAATCCTCTTGGTCACCTGAAAAAGCTCAATCAAATTTGTGAGACATTGTGAACAAAGCCATTCTGACTTCCCCTAATCAGTCCTTGCCTTCCAAAATGCATATAAATTCAAGCCCTCAGAACCTCTGAGTAACTTTTGCACCATTGACATAAGGCTCACCAGCCTGTAGTTCCCTGGCTCGTCCTTGCAGCCCTTCGGAAATAAAGGCACAGCATTAGGCATCCTCCAGTCTTCCAGCATCACACCCTTGGCTCGCAAAGATATAAAAATCTCTGCAAGGCCCTAGCGATCTCCTCCCTTTTCATAATGTCCTAGGATACATCTGGTCAGGCACCAGGAGTTCATCCTCCTTTATGAACCTCAAGCTTGCCAACACCTCCTCCTTCATGATGACGATATGCTTCAGGATACCACTGTTCTCTTCCTTGAACTCACTAGCTTCCATGTCCTTCTCCAGTGTTCTATTTACAAAGGTTGTTATTTGTGTTCCTAGGTTTTAGAATCCATTGGAACTCCCAGACGGAAGTCTCCTCCTCCTTCTCCTTCTCCTGCCAGAAGGCTTTTTGTTCCAAAATGGCATGGTTAGTGTTTGCACAGTCCTCACCCTCACCCTTAGCTATTACATTGCATTGATTGGATAGAATCAATTTCTGAGGAACATTGTCTCCATTTTGCTTGCATTTCTTAATGATATTTAAAATCAGACTGAGGTTGGGAGTAAATTCTCAACGTACAATTCCCTCACTCCTGTGTTGTTTCCAACTCACACTCCACAGCAATGGCTAAGCTGGAGAGATTCAAGAATGGGTTATCAACCACAGTCATACTTGCTCAGGAATGGTCTTGTTGTCCACAATCTCCCACATACAGCACTTAGGCTACATCCTGCTCTATCATATCTTGATCCAAGTTAGTTACATTTAACTTATTATTCTGTTACAAGATGTTCTTTCTTAGCCCTTTAACATCAACCAAACATTATAAACATTTAAAGTTTTGGACATTATTTGATCTAAAGTTACATGAACAATTATAAGTACTGGAGGCAAAAGCAAAATTCACCATCCAATTTTGACCAAATTCTCAATGTCACAGTTTACAATCTTTCACATTTTGGACCATTCTGGGCTACCATCTTTAACATTAGCCATTTGTTAAATATTTTCTGTGATGTATTTATAAATCACACATGTATTGAGACTATAATTACACTGACACGATAATATGAACCACTGACAAGCAACTATGTCTTTATAACACAAATCACTGACTTTTATCCCTCATCACTGACCCAGAACATGGATCAATAAAAGAAATTATTAACACCATGTTAGATAAATAAGTTAGATAAATGTTATATATAAATAAATAATCACTGACATTATAGGGGCATTGGGAGATGGAATTTAATTCTGATAAGTGCAAGGAGATAGAGTTCGGGAGCACTAATGAGGGTAGGATGCACATAAGGAATGGCAGAGTCTTACGGAGCATTAAGAAATGGTGGGACCTCAGTGTACAAGGATGCCCAAAGGTTGCAGCACTGGTGAAGAAGGCATATGTGATATTTGCCTTCATTAGCTGGGGCATGGAATAAAAAAAGCAGGAAGTTTATGGTACCTCTTTACAAAATATTTGTTAAGCCATAGCTGGGAGCATTGTGTTCAGCTCTTGTTGCCACACTGTAGGAAGACATGATTGCACTGGAGAGGAAACTCACCAGGATGTTGCCTGGGGTGAGGCTTTTTGTTTTAAGGAAAGACTGGATAGGATGGGTTTGTTTTTCTTGGAACAGAGAAGGCTGAGGGAGGACCTCAACCGAGAATGGACCAAATCCTGGTAAATGGGATGCAATGATGGTCAGCATGGACATGCTCGGCCGATGGGCTTTGTGTTTGCAATGTATGAATCTATGACTTTATATTAAGAAAGATATAGAGAAAGATCAAAATGATCAACAGCCAGCTCTTTGCAGGAAGAGGAGGAGGCAGAGAGTGAACCACCTCACGTTTTTCCACATTATACCGGCTGTGTACTTGCCCATTCACTTAGCCTGTCTATATCCCTTGAAAACTTGCTGCATCACCCTCATAATTCATACTACCACCTAGTTTGGTACCATCTGCAAAGTAAATACATTGCACTTCATTCCCTCATCGAAATCATTGATATAGGTTATGAATAGATGGCTCTTAGCAGCAACCTCTGAGCACCCCATTGGACCTCCCAACCAAAATGAACTGTTTAATGCCACTTTTTTTCTTCTTCTGTCCATTAATCAGTCCTCAATCCACAACAGAATATTGTCTCCAATACAGTGCACTCCACTATTGTTTAATAATCTCTTATGTGACACTTTATGAAGGGCCTTCTGAAAATCCAGGTATATCACATGAACTGGTTCACCCTCATCTATTCTGCTAATTAAAAGTTCAAAAATATTGAAGATATTTGTTAGATGCTATTTCCCACTCATAAATCCACATTTATTCTGCCCAGTTTATTATATTTCATTTTTCCTCATGATACCAAAGAACACCATTCAGCCCATCAAGTCTATTCTGGCTCTAAGAGTAATCCCATTGATCTATTTATTTCCCTGTAATCTATTCCCTCACCCATACTCATTAGCACCCTTCCCCCAACCAGCTCTGATTTTAGCCTCAACTCTGCATTCCCATCCACCAACAGTAACCTTTCAGCTCCTAGTTTATCAAGAACATATTAACCTCGCCTTAAAATATTCAAAGACTCTGCTGCCAACAGCTTTTGAGGAATTATAACAACTCAAGAGCCACTAAAAGAAAAAAATCTCATCACCTGTCTTAGACAGGCAGTCCCTTATTTTTTTTATATATAAACTGTGATGTCTATTTGTGAATTCCCCTACAAGAACAAACTTCCCCTCTGCATCCACCCTTCCATCTCTCCACATCTGCCCTGCCATCTTTCCACTGGATCTTATATGGTTCAATTATGTCAGTTCCACTCTTCTAAATTCCAGTCAATACAAGGTTAGCCTATACAACCTTTCATCAGAAGACAATCTATCCATTCCCAGTATTCGTACTATAAACCTTAACTGCTTCCAACACATCAGCATCTTTCCTTGAATAAGGAGATCAACACTGCATACAGTACTCAAGATGCAGCCACACCTTTGCTCTATACAACTGAAGCATAACCTCCACATTTTTGTTTTCAATTCCCCTGGCATCAAACAATAACATTCTCTTGGCTTCTTAATCACTTGTTCTGCCTCCATACTACCCCTTTGCAAATCATGAACGGGGGGCACCCATATCCCCTTGTATCTCAGAGCTCAACAATATCTCACCATTTTGATAATACAAATTTTTAAAACTATTTTTACCTGCAAAAATGGACAATTTCATAAATCCTATACTCCACATGCCCACTTGCTTAACCTATCTCTATCCTTTTATATGATCCTTTTGTCCTCTTTACTACTTTCCAAATTTAGCAACTGTACCATTGGTGCCTTTATTCCAATCAGTTATATCAATTGTAAAAAGGTGTGTTTTCAGCACCAAACCTCTCTAGCATTTTGCCAAATAGAAGAAAACCATGCCTACTCTCTGTTCCCTGCAGCCAATCTTCTATCCACACCAATATGTTACTTCCTATAGCATAGCTTTTATTTGTTATGATAAACCAAAGGCTGGTTACAGGGTGGCAGGGCTATATGTTGTTAACATGATACTAGACTTCTCTGCACACATGAATGCAAGCAATGCCATGTTATCACATGAAATGTAACAGAGTACATCACTGGCATGATCAAAAAATGAACAATCAATGGAGGACCCCAAGAGTATTTGCCAGAGTGAGTTTCAAGATGCACAATGGTCTCCACTATTCAATACAACCTCACCCATTGTTGCCAATTAAGTATAGCAGATGATAAAACAAACCAGACAAAGACTTTGTCCAACAACTATACTTCTTCATTAATCATGATTAGTCAAACAACTCAAAGATTCACTATGTGGTGCTCATTAACTTATCAGTTTCACACCTCTTAATTATACTGCTCTTTACTTTCACAACTTCCAAAACCCACAACTTGTATTCAGAAATTACCCTCTCTTGATGAACCTGGCCTGGGTTCGATCTTGGCGAGTTCTTCTGAGTCCCTGACTCAGGGTCTCCTTCAGTGGTTGCTCTTCACAGTCACTGCTGCTGATCATCTCATAAGACATCTTATTATACATTTCTTCACATACCTTCCAAACATTGCTTAGTTCTTTGTTGCCATTTACACAGATGTAATCCCAATTCTTATCCATATGGATATGTGTTTCTTCAAGTTCTTGCTGGCATCACCCTACAATTACTTCAATTATTTTGTTCCTTAATCAGCAGAATGTTTGTTTGTGCTTTTTTGTAACACGCCAAATCATACTTTCGACAAGATGGCAGTTCCCAAAAGCATCATCATTTGCTTGTTTTGTCTTCTGGATAGCTCACAGTAGGATGGGTTCCAATGGGATAGTCCACAGGGATGTAAAGATATCTCAGCTATGTTCTCAATTGATATTGACTGGGTGTTGATTACCTAATCTTACTTCACTGTTTCTTTGTTCTGTGGTTCCCAACATCTCTTCCTAGCCAGCAGTGTGTCCTCCCAGAGCCTGATGGGATACTTAACATCACTCTGGTTCCCCGTAGAGGTGCTCAGCCTTCACCATCAGGAGAAAGTGGGTCAGATAAAGGAGAAAGATGAGGAAGAGGTGGAGGAGAAGGAAGAATAAGATAAGATTGACAGTTCTTTTCTGGCCCAGCTGTCCATGCCAGTAAATACAATTCCAATTCTCCATTTATCATTGAACATCAGAGCATCTTTGGTTATAATGCAAAAGTAAGCCAATACATAATAAACATTCCAAACAAACTTTACGAATCAAATTATGCCACATTGCAAAGAAGCATCAGCTAATCACGATGGTACAATCTGTATTGCCAAAGTGGTGTTGTTTTCCCAAATACTTTTAGGCAGTGCTTCCCCATGGCAATAGTAAAGTGTAGAATGGCGGTGCCATTCAGTGGAAGGTGGCTTTGGAGGACAACCTTGATTTCAACAGGAGAGGTAATACTCGGGGTTGGATGGCTCACAGGTAAATGCAGTTGTGAAGTGATAGGTTTTGAGATCAAGGGTGGTGACATCATGAGAGGACAGTAGACTCATGCTTCAAGGGGTTACTGCCACTCCCTTAGAGTTACACCTCAGTAATACCAGCAAAGCACCAGAGAGTAGTTTTCTTAATTGCTGTAGCAGTCCACACATCACTTTGAATCTAGATAGCCAGAGATATACAGTAATGGTGGAGTCCGAGCTTGCATAGTCAGAAGCTGATATTGCATGACAGAAGTTCACCGCAGACTCCTCCATGTTCCTTAACAATGCATTCAGGCCTTCTGGCAGCTCTGCTAATGCACCAAGCACTCTGCTGTGAACACCCATCACCTTCATCCAAACCCATCAAATCTCCTGCAGAATAACTTGAGTAAACTTTCCCCTTACCCTGGCTGCATGCTGCTTGTTGCCAATGACTCAATGTGTTCAGAAAAGGAGAGGAAGATGAAGCCTCATGCCAAAACATGTTATAGGGTAGTAGCATCCTACTGCACTTTCAAAATTCAGTTCTTTTGACCCATTTCAGAAGTGGAATGGAACATACAGTCCCTACAACATGGGGTGTTTCACATTAATAAATGGGAGCTAATGTCCAGTTATTGGTGTCAAACACCCCATGTTGCAGGGGCTGTATGTTCCATTCTTCACCTAGTCTCTCTGTTTTCTCTTCTTTTAGAGTTTAATAAGGTTGTAATGAAGAAACCAGAAAGGTCAGGGTTATGGTGTGGAAGATGGAGAAAGCAGGAAAAAGATTGTGGAATGAGAAACAAAGAATAAAAGGTGCAGTTAAATAGCACCTTTAAATCACTTGTAAAATATATTGCAAAGCACTTTACAGCCAATGACATACTTTTAAGTGTAGCTTCTGTTGCTGTTGCAGCCAACAGCAAGATTCCACAATCTGCAACATGATTTTGAGCAGATAATTCTATAAATTTCCCATGGTCCTCATCCAAAAAGCCTACATAGACCTTTTACTCAATAGAGCAGGTGGGGCTTTGATTTAACATTTTATCTAAAGAACAGCATCTCAAAGAGTGCAAACAGGGTGAAAGGAAAGGAACAAAGGAACTCCTCCTCTGTTCTATCTGGGGAAAGGTGGAGTAGGAACAGAAGTGTGGAAAATGGAGGCGATGCGGATGCGGGCTTCATCAACCACAGTAGAGGGTAAGCCATGTTTCCCAGAAAGGGATGGTTCAGATGTCCTGGAGTGGAAAGCCTCATCTCGAGAACAGATGCACCTGGGCAGTCTACAACCCAACAGCATGAACATCGAATTCTCCAATTTCAGGTAAACCCACCCACTTCCACCTCCCCACATTCCTTCCTCTCTCCTTCTGATCCATCCAGATCCTCTCTCACACACTCTTCTTTCCACACACACCCCACCCTGCCACAGCCCCTTTTACCTGGTTTCTTTGTCCTCACCCACCTGGTTCCATCTGTCTATCACAAACAACATTTCTAACATCTCTCTACCTTTTTCTGGATCTCTCTCTCTGTCTCAGGAGACAAACTATCCACTGACATTTACTATAAACCCACCAACACTCACAGCTACTTGACTACACCTCCTCCCACATTGTTTCTTTTAAGGACACCATCATTTTCCCTCCTTTTCTCAGCCTCCAATTCATCTGTTCTCGAGATGAGGTTTTTGACTCCAGAAATATCCTCCTCTTTCAGGAAACATGGCTTCTCCTCTATTGTGATTGATGGAGCCCTCACCACATCTCCTCCATTTCCTGCACTTCTGCTCTCACACCCCCACCTCCCAGACAGAACAGAGATAGAGTTCCCCTGGTTCTTACCTTTCACCCAACCAGTCCCCGCACCCAGCACATAATTTTCCCTTACTTCTTCCAGCTACAATGCGATCCCACCACCAGTCGCATCTTCCCTTCCCTACCCCCTTCTGCAGGACACTCTCTCTATCTGTCACTTCCTAGTTTATCCCTCATCAGCCCCTGGCACTTTCTACTGCAATCATAGGAGGTGTAACACTTGCCCCAACACCTCCTCCCTTATCTCCATCCAGGGATCTAAACAGCCCTTCGAAGTGAGGCAAAAATTCACATGCACCTCCTCCAACCTTGTCGGTCTTATTCCATGCTTGTGATGAGGCTTTCTCTACAATGCCAAAACCAACATATAGACTAGGCAACTGCTTTCCCAAGCACCTGCTCTCTGTCTGCAATGACCATCTTGAGCTCCCGGTTGCAAGCCATTTTAACTCCCCCCCCCCCCCAGCCCCCCAACACCAACCTGTCTGTCCTCAGCTTCCTCCAGTGCCAGGGTGAAACCAAACGTAAACTACAGGAACAACATCTCATGTTCCACCTGGGTAGTGAACAACCTAATGGCATGAATATTAAATGCTCAAATTTCAGGTAACTCTTCTCTCTTGTTCACCCCCTTCTTTCCAACCACCCACACCCCCAGCCCCGTGTTTCTTTCTCCTCCCCTATCTGGTTCCACCTGCCTGTCACCCACTGGATCCCCTATCCGTTCACCCCACTTTTCCCATCTGTCCACCATCTGTCCCTTATCTGGTTCCACCTGTCACCTTCCAGTCTTATCAGATCCAATAATCTGCCTTTATTGTCTCTACTTGTCACCTCCCAGCCTCTGTTGCAATCTCCACCCTTCCCTATCCCACTTACCCATCAATCCCTTCTCACCTGGATCCCCTTTCACTTGCCAGCTCCTGCCTTACCCCTCCCCTTCACATCTTTATGCTGGATTTATCTCTTCTACAATCTCAGTCCTGATGCAGGGTCTAGACCTGAACTGTTCACTTTCCCTTTGCCTCCACAGATGCTGCCTGACCTGTTCCTCCAGCAGCGTTTTGTTGCTCTCAGTTGTACCATTTTCCTTCAGCAGTGTGTTGGAATGTTGGCTTATAGTTCTGAGTCTAAGTTATAGAGATGGAAGTTGAAATCAGACCTTCTGACTCAGTCATCATTCAGTTGGTGTTACTCTAACACTGGAAGGGACTGGGATGCGGGGAGGAGATCTGGATATGATAACAGGATCATTTTCTGTGATAACTCATTAGATAGTAACAGCAGTCTTAATGATTGAAACATCCGTCCCTATACCTCCTCCCTCAACACCATCCAGGAAGCTAAACAGCCCTTCCAGGTGAGGTAGAGGTTCACTTGCAACTCCTTCAACCTAGTCTATTGCATTTGGTGCTTGCAATGTGGCCTCCTCTGCATCGGGGAAACAAATGTAGACTAGGCAACCTTTTTGTGAAGCACCTATGCTCTGTCCACAATGACCATCTTGCATTTCCAGTTGCATTTCATTTTAATTCCCTTCCCATTCTCACATCGACCCATCTGTCCTTGACTTTCTCCATTATAATGGTGAGGCCAAACGCAAGCTAGAAGAACAAAATCTTCCAGTTCTAGGCTATCACTTGGTATGAACATCGAATTTTACAGTTTCAGGTAACCCACATCCCCTGTGTTCCTTTCCCACTCCTAGTGGTCCACTTAGGATCTCTCTCCCTTTGTTCACTATTTCCATTCTCCCCCCCACTGCCCGTTACCCTCCACCATCTAGTTCCATCTGCTCATCATCCATACACTATCTACCTGCGTTTCTTCTCCCTTGGCCTACCTTTCATATCCTCTATTTCTATTTTCCCTATCCCCTTCCCCCACCTGGCTCCATCTACCCATCATCTCCTACCTTACCTGATTCCACCTATAACCTACCAGCCCTTGTCTCACCCCTCCTTCTCACTTCTTTATACTTGCCATCTTCCCTCTACTGAGTCCTGATGCAGGGACTCAGTCCAAAACATTGACCATCCCTTTGCTTCCATGGATGATGCTTGACCTGTTGAGTTCCTCCAGCAGTTTGTCTTGTCAGTAGGTTTCTGAATGGTCCATTAACCCTATGCTAATGCAGGATAGCTCTCCTCTTCTCCACGTCCAGCACCAAGGCCTCCAATTTTTCGCTGGAAAACTGTAAAGCCCAGTCTCTTGTGTGTTGTGAGATTCAGATAAGTCTCTCAGTTCAGGTTCAGTTGTAGAATGCCTGCCACACCTGTTGCAGCCACAGTGCAATTCTCTATTTCAAGAGGTGCAGCTTTAACTAATACATGCTAGCACTAGGTGGTACTTGAAATTAGGTGTCTTGCTGAGGTAATAACAAGCTCATTGAGGTTAGTGCTTATACAAGATGAACTGGCAGCACATACTGTATATCATGTGCAAACTGCACAGAAGCAAAATCTGTATCAGTTTTTGGAGTAATCCTTATTTTTCTCCTTTATCAAGCATTGCATGGTGGTGCAGCAGTTAGTGATGCTACCTCACAGCTCCAGGGAGCCATGTCCGATCTTGACCTCGGGTGCTGACTTGGTGCAGTTTACAAATTCTCCCTGTGACTGCATAGGTTTCCCTCAGGTGCTCTCTTTCTGCCCACATCCTACAGAGATGCTGGTGGGTTAATTGGCTACTGTAAGTTTTCCCTCAGTAAAGATTAATGACATTAAGAATCAAAGGGAAGTTGAGAAATGAGAAAAAGTTGTTGGGGTACTAGGAAAAACAAAGTGATGAGGAATGGGACTAATAGGATTGCTTCCCTCAGAGCAATCATTGGAGCTGTTGGGGCAAATGGCCTCCATCTGTACCACTATAAGAACACAGTAACAGATGCTACACAGGATATTTTGGCAGATTTCACATTTCCTTCGCAAACTTCAGATAAACAAAATACATTGTCAGCAGTTTGCAAGTTCAGAACATACATCAGCAGTTCCTATTATTCATTACCAAAGTCTACCTATGATCCACTCAGAAATACATAATAGGCATTACCTACTCACTCAACACTTTCCTCCATAAAATTCAAAATACTTGCAAAATTTAGTGTACTTATTGTGCTGATTACATGCCTTATATTGTCTCCCGAGCTACCAAATGTATACTGTATGACTTCCTGTTCTATGACTATTAGAATAAATTATGGTTCAGAAGAAAGGTTGAACAAACAAGTTTTCTGATTTCCAGACACAATTTGCACCTCATTATTCAGATCCAAAACCCGCCTGGTGTAATTCAATTACCATTTCATTGTGTTATACTTCAAAGGTTAAATGACACTCCCCCCTTAGAACTACAGCTGTGGATCCAAGTATTGACTACTGTAAGACATTGCATGTGCGACTTCAGATCTAACAGAGGATTGATCAATTTCAGAGAGATGGTCAAAAGTGGGTGACCCTGGAGAAATCTGGATATTTTGAGATTCCTATTGGTGAATTACAAACAGTTGATAAGTTAGAAGTGTGGTTACTTTGTCTGAACTTCAGAAAGTTTACATTAAAAAATGTCCAGTTCCAAGCTACAGTAAAACTCCACTAATCTGGCACCTTTAGGATTATGGTGTTGCTGGACAAGCAGACTCTCTGGACTATTGTATATTACTTCTATAAATATGTCAACACACATTTCATTCACATTTTTAAGATATCACAACTTTCCAATGAACCTGGTGGGTTTCAAAAGAGTGCAGAAATGTTGCCCTGGTGAGTTTAACAGAAGTGTGAAAATGAAGATCCAGTGAGCTTAGTGGGAGCATGGCAAAGGGGGCTTCAGTGAGCTCGAAGAGAGCATGGGAAATGGGAACCAATGTGCATAAAGAAAGGGCAGGAAGTGAGGCATGGTGAGTTTAAAAGGAGAACGGGAAACCCAGCCCCAGTGAGTTTAAAAGGAGTACAGCAAATGGGGGTCCCAGTGAATTTAAAGGGAATGAGTGAAACAGGGCTTCAGTGAGCCAGATGCTAAACCATCAGAATTTCTGAATAATACGATGGTGAATTATTGATGTTTTACTATATTGTGTTCAGATTTAGCCAAATCAATGCAAAGTCTGAGCTTATTGATCGCAGATGGTTTCATCTCATTGTTTAGTCTCAGTATTAATGTACAAGTCAATCAGGACTTCTAGGGGGCTATCAAGCAAACAATCACTTGCGAGCCCACAGAAACTGTTGGATAGGTATTAACAGCCTCTCGCCTTTGGTTTAGCCTCCCCTCTACTTAAAATAGTTTTCTGGGATTGCATACTAACTTATAATAGGAATCACTGGCATTTAAGAATGTAAGTTAATTTTCAGCATTGACATCAAATTAACAGTCATCACTCTCAACATTTCTACCACTAAATGGAACAATTTAAGTAGTTCAGTCTTACTGTTGCACATTCTTACTTATCAGGGATTTCTAGAAGTGGAAATATAATGTTTTAAGGCTATTATTTGATTTTTCTTGTCTCTTCTTTCTCTCTGTAATTTTCCCTCTTTTTATATCAGCAAAAGATCTTGCTTTGCTTTACCCCCTGATTTACCTTCCTGCTCTGTTGTTATTGTTTTCTTTTCAACTATTAAATCTCAGTGAATTGGAGAGGCACTAAAGGTCCTGCTGTCCTCTGTGTTTCCCAATGCCCGGTAACCTTTGTTTGTCCATTATCAACTCACACCTCCAGCGTGTTACAATGTAAAAAATAAATCAGCTGATGTTTCAGGAAGAGGTCTAACAAGTGAGGCACGTATGAGATCTCCTGTTCTAATATCATCCAGCACATCAGAGTGGAGATGACAGGTACCTGACTGAGCAACCTCCGAAATAGGCTTGTCTTGTACGTGAGCCATGTGTCCAAGGATGGAGAAGATGGCAAATCCAGCAAACACACTTGTGGCACAGTTCACAACACAAACAATGATGGTATCTCTGTAGCAATTATTGTGGAATTTGTTGTAGGATGACAGTGTTATTAAGCTGCCCCATCCCACTGAGATAGAAAAGAAAATCTGAGTTGCAGCATCTTTCCAGACCTGGTGAAAAGAAAATGAAATAAGTCAACCTTTACTTGAACTCATTCAACATTAGCCTTGAAGAACACGGAGGAGTTACTCTGTGGTATGCTGACTGAAAAATGCTTCCCCTGCCTCACAGTAGGGGCATCTTTCTGCCTCCTTGGCTATCTGCTGCTGCCTTGGCTTCAATGATTTCACCTGTTATTTGGCAACTGATGTGATTCTTTCCTTACAGCATTTGCATTCTTGTCCAGTGGGCTCCATTCTTCTACTGAAAGCTCAAACAACGTTTTACACCACTAAATTAAGTCAGATCTTAATCAATAAATGCCTCAACACAGCTTTTATCATCTCCAATAAAATCAAAGTGTAACTGAGTTAATATGGCCTTTTAAAAAGAGGTATATTTTCTTTACAGACAACTCCACTAGCATTGAAACTAACTGTACAATCAAAGGAAATAGATCAGAATTATGAATGAAGATGCCCAATTCTTTTTTACATTAAACTTTTATTTCCTGTCCCTTTCACATTCAAAATCCACTCTTTCAATTCCTCTCTTTACTTATCTTCCTGTGAATAATTTGACACTGAATTCACTCACAGAACTTTGTATTTCCTTCTCTGTCCTTGAGTTGGTAATGACAACCCTTTAGTCTGATCAACTGAGGACTTAAACTGTAGCTTGCCCTTTTCATTCAAATCACTGATTCTCCATGAAAGAAGCTGTGTTGTTTCCATTTCCAACTGATAGAAATTCATGGGACAAAGTATCATCAACATTAAACAAGCAGAATTAATAGAAGGCACTGTTCATTGTCTTGCCTCTGTGAATATTGGACCAATATTTAGACCATGGGAAATTTCACCTGAAAACACCATACGAAATTTGTTCCAAGATTTAAAAAAGTAATTTCAAGGAATAAATATGTCCTGTGGCTTCCAATCTCATTATAGCTTTATCTTTTTCCTTATCTTCCCATTGCAATCCTCCCCCATCCTTCTTGCATGACAAGGACCATAAACTAATGCTAAAAGTTGTAAGAGGAAGTGGCTATAAAAAAAGAGAGAAAGCAAGCCTGTCTGTTGTTGTTGGTTAATAGAATGTTCAGATGTTAAACCCACGCAAAGTCTGTCTCTTGATGAAGAACAAACATAACATGGTGTCAGAAGTTGGTGTGAGGTCTGAACAGGGAGAGTAGATGAATACTGTGTGCATTTGAGAAAGAGACTCAGTGAGTACGAAAGAAAAGCTGTAATAAGATGGAGAAAAAGTTGGCCGGCATGGCGAGGGAGCACATTGTTCCTGAAGTTCAGCAGTCACTGGATTTGCCAAGAGAGATTCAGGTGAGAGGCCGAGAGTTCCTGTTATGGATAAGCTAAGTCCTCCCACGCCTATGCAGTTTACAGGCAGTCTAACCGATAATTGGAAATGCTCCAAACAGTGATTCAACATATATTTAGATGCTAGTGGAGCGGGAGGGAACAATGAAAAAATGAAAGCATCTATTTTTCTGCATGTGATTGGCAAAAATGCTTTGGACATCTATAACAGCTTTCAAATTGATGAGATAGCTTTTGAGTTGGGCACTTTGAAAAAATTTGGGGAGTATTTCATCCCAAGTAAAAACATCACATTTGAGAGATTTTTTTTTCCTGTGACCAGAAACAAGGTGTTTGCTTCGACCAATAAGTAGCTGAGCTTCACACACTGAGTAAGTCTTGTGAATTTGGAGATTCGAGAAGCTCACTAATTAAAGACAATAGTTTGTGCAATTCCAGATAATAGACTCAGAGAAAGATTGTTGCATGAAAAAGATTTGACTCTGGAAAAGGTGGTGAATATGTGTAGGTCAGCAGAAACCACACGAGTACAAGTTAAGGAGCTGCACAGGGCAGACACAACAATGCATGCTGTGAAAACAGAAGCAGCACACAAGGATTTTCTGAAATCAAGAACAAAGCAAAAAGGAAGGCTCAAACAGCAAATGCAGCAGATGTGGAGGTAGACACATTCCTAAGATGTGTCCTGCATATGCGAAGTCCTTGTAATAGCTGTGGGAAGAAGAATCACTTTGCAAGCTGGGGCTAACAAGAGAAAGGTGCATGCAGTTGATGAGGAAATGGAGGAATTCTTTGTGGATTCTGTACCTACTGTGGCTGCTGGTAAAACAGAATGGATTTTTCCAGTAACTGTGAATGAGACAGTAATTCCATTCAAACTTGACACTGGAGCTCCAGTGAATCTGTTATCCATGGATGATTATAAGACTCACGGTAAAATTTACCCTGTGAAGTTAAAAGTGACAGGCTACACTGGAGAGAAAGTTGCAGTAAAAAAAGGGGGCTGTATGGTGACCTTTAAGCACAAGGGGAAGCACTTAAAATCACAGCTACTGATTGTGAAAAAGAGAGTACAGCCAGTATTAGGTCTGAGTGCATGTGAAAAGCTCAACCTAGTGAAAAGAGTTTTCATAGTAGCTTCACATACCAAAGATGACCACACAATACTCATGGAAGAGTAGGCAGATGTCTGAGGTGCTCGGATGCTTACCTGGTGTACACAAAATTCACATAGATGAGGCAGTGTCCATGCATGCAGGAAAGTCCATTTCAACTTAGAGATAAACTTAAACAAGAACTAGCACGCATGGAACGGATGAATATCATAGCGAAAATTGAAGAACCAACAGATTGGGTGAGTTCACAGGTCATTGTGCAAAAGAAAAATGGAGCATTGCAGATATGCCTGGACCCAAGAGGTCTCAATAAAGCCTTCAAGAGAGAGCATTTTAAATTGCCAACATGGGAGGAGATAGTTTTCAGGTGCCAAATGGTTTAGCAAACTCAATGTATCATCTGGGTTTTGGCAGATGAAGATTGATGAGGCAAGTTTGAGACTGTGTACTTTTAACTCACCACAGGGAAGATATCGCTACCTTCAGCTGCCATATAGGATCCTGTCCACACCAGAAGTCTACCATAAAGCCATCTACATGATTTTTGAGGGCATACCTGGTGTCGAGACCATGATGGATGACGTCATCGTCTGGGGGTCCACCAAGGAGGAACACGATACTCGACTGAGACAAGTGCTTGATGTGACAAGGAATGTCAATTTGAAAATTAAATAAAGAGAAATGTGAGCTTGGTGTTAAGACACTGGTCTTCATATCTGACGAGGGAGTGAAGCCTGACCCAAGAAAGATGTCAGGCATTGAAAACATGGAGAGCCCCAAAGACAAAGAGGTGGTGAGACATTTCTTAGGGATGGTGACTTACCTGGCTAAGTTCATCCCTCGACTGTCAACAGTGTCAGCACCACTTAGGTCACTGAAGAGCCTGTGCTGAAGTTTTATGACCCAGAAAGGTGTATCAGGATATCAGTTGATGTGTCCCGGCACTGCCTTGGATCAGTACTACTGCAACAGCATGATGGCACCTGTGGCCTATGCATTAAGGGCTTTAACGAGTGTGGAAGCCAACTATGCACAAGTAGAGAAAGAGCTTCTTGCCAGTACATATGTATGTGAAAGGTTCCATCAGTACATCTATGGGCAAGCTATTGAAGTGGAGACAGACTATAAACTATTGGTCTCAGTTACATCCAAACCATGGAATGACTGTCCCATGAGGATATAGCGCATGTTGATAAGGCTGCAGAAATATGATGTGAAGATGATCTATACACTGGGAAAATTTATGTTTGCTTCTGATGCACTGTCTCAAGCAGTCGACATGACAGAAAAGAGTGACCAACAGGTTAATGCAGATATACAGGCCTACGTTGACGTGATTGTCACCTCTCTTCCAGTATCTCCGGATAGAACAGAGCAGATTAGGAAAGTAGCAGAGGCAGATGAAACAATGAAGGTACACAATGATACAATACAGAAAGGATGGCCAGCAGCAAAGGATGACTGTCCAATGTGTATTCGGGATTATTGGGCATGCAGAGCTGAACTGTCAGTAGTGAAAGATATGGTCTTCAAAGGGAACAGGTTTGTGATTCCAGTGTCACTACGCAAGGAGATGCTCCAGAAGATACACGAAGGGCATCTTGGAAAGGAAAAATGTAAATGTAGAGCACGTGAAGTGATGTACTGGCCAAGAATGAACCAAGACATCAGCCGGACCACTTCTTCATGTGACGCATGCCTTACCAACAGACCAAAGCAGCAAGCAGAACCACTTACACCACACCCTGTACCAGACAGGCCGTATTTCAAAGTTGGAGTGGACTTGTTTGACTGTAATGGGAAGAGCTATATTGTTGTAACACATAACTCTTCCAATTACCCAGAGGTTGCAACACAGTAATCAACGTCCAGCAAAGCAGTTATCATGTTCCTGAAAGCTTTGTTTGTGAGGCATGGAGTTCCATGTGAAGTAATATCAGACAATGGTCCACAATTTTTGAGCTGTGAATTTGAATCCTTTGCCAATGTCTGGAGGGGGGGGGGGGGTTTCGACTTAGATTTTGGTTGATGTGGGCTTGAGGTTACAGTCAAATTTCAGTTAAGGTGGTGAGGAGCCTCATGAAGAAAGCGCAAGATGGACGAGAGGATTTCCCCAGAAGTCTAATGATTTACAGAAGTGCGCCACTGCAGAACAGACTTTCACCAGCCCAAATGCTGATGGATCGACACATACGCACTAACCTTCCAATACATGAAAACCTGTTGACACCTGAAGGAGCACACATGGTCAAACAGTCTAAAGAGGAAGGGAAAGAAAAACAGAAACAGAATCATGACAAGACAGTGAAAAGCCTACCAGTCCTGAAGCCTGGGGTCAAGTGCGAATCTAAGATCATGATTCTGGCACATGGTTCATGCAAGGAGTTATGCAAGAGGAAGTAAATCCACATTCATACCAGATCCAGACAAAGCGAGGGACACCTCTGAGGAGGAACCATGTGGATCTACGACCACAAGCTCCAACCTGTGGCTGTGACCCATCCCCTGTCAGTACCGAAGGGGCCAGCATACGGAGAAGATGAACATGTGGACCAGAGTTCCCAGGAAAACACCAATAGCAATGCAGCAAGTGAAAGCAACACACCTGCAAAAACAAGTACCAGACCAAAAAGGACCATTAAAGCACCTCAGAGACTGATTGAAAGCTGCTGAGTGGACAAGGGTTCTTGGCAGGTTTATAAGGACAAAGTATTGTGTTTGTTTTTCTCAAAAGGGGGAAGATGTGTTTGTTTTTCTCAAAAGGGGGAAGATGTGTTTGTTTTTCTCAAAAGGGGGAAGATGTGTTTGTTTTTCTCAAAAGGGGGAAGATGTGTTTGTTTTTCTCAAAAGGGGGAAGATGTGTTTGTTTTCTTCAAAAGGGGGAAGATGTGTTTGTTTTCTTCAAAAGGGGGAAGATGTGTTTGTTTTCTTCAAAAGGGGGAAGATGTGTTTGTTTTCTTCAAAAAGGGGAAGATGTGTTGTTATGTAGTTATAATCAAGAACCACAGTTCCCAGTAGGCAATGCAAGGGGTCACATGGGGGAAGAGGAAAGTGGCTGCGAAAAGGGAGGGAAAACAAGCCTGTCTGTTGTTGTTGGTTAATAAGATGTTCAGATGTTAAACCCACACAAAGTTTGTCTCTTGATGAAGAACAAACATAACAAAAACCTGGTTTAGTTTTACAGAAGTGAATCACAAGACTATTATTGTTTTCTGGCACTTTTGAGTAAGATTGCCACATCTAGACTTTAAACTGAATTTACCATGCATACAAAAAAATTCCAATGAAACAAGAAACAATTTCAAGAATACATCCAGCATTCTATAGAAATATCCTGGTTTGTTTACCTCAGCATGAAGCAGTTTTGAAAAGTCTGACTGGCTTCCAAAGTAGAAATCTATCCCTTTATGAGCTCCTTCCAGGGTAGCCCCTCGGATCAGAAGTATGATCAGAACCACATAAGGGAATGAAGCAGTGAAGTAAACCACCTGACCATTGAGAAAGATTGTTAGATTGTCTTGGGTTGCTGGTACAGCACTTATGTTCAGTAATTAAATAGAAAATGAGTTTCACCTTGCGGAGTCAGGAATTGGAGCCAGATTTGGAGCGGGTCTTTTGAAAAGTGATGAGTCTCTGTGCCTGTGCTTATGAGTTTCCCCTTGCAAGAGTCTAAACGAGGCATATTTGCAAATTGTTAACTGTTGATTGGCTTATTTACAGCAGCAAATAAAGGGAAGGCAGGTATAAGCAGAGTGGCCATTGTGTTTGTGTGTGTGTGGGCGTGTGTGGGCGGGCGTGTGTGGGCGGGCGTGTGGGGGGGGGGGTGTGCGCGTGTGTGTGTGGGGGGGGGCGTGCGCGTGTGTGTGGGGGGGGGGCGTGCGCGTGTGTGTGTGGGGGGGGCGTGCGCGTGTGTGTGTGGGGGGGGGCGTGCGCGTGTGTGTGTGGGGGGGGGGCGTGCGCGTGTGTGTGTGGGGGGGGCGTGCGCGTGTGTGTGGGGGGGGCGTGCGCGTGTGTGTGGGGGGGGCGTGTGTGTGTGTGGGGGGGCGTGTGTGTGTGTGGGGGGGGGGGGCGTGTGTGGGGGGGGGGGGCGTGTGTGTGCGTGCGTGTGTGTGTGTGTGTGTGCGTGTGCGGGCCAGTGTCAGAATGGGGGAGCTGAGGCTTTGGCGAGAAGAGGTGAAGGTAAGTCTCTGGTAATGGCTCCAGGGTCAGTGATGTGTTCAGCTTGTGAGGTGTGGGAGTTCTGGGAGACATTCAGTCTCCTTGATCACTACATCTGCATGAGGTACATCCCGCTGCAGCTCCTTGCAGACCATGTTAGGGAACTGGAGCTGCAGCTGGATGACCTTCAGTTTGTACGGGAGAATAAGGAGGTGATAAGTAAAAGCTGCAGGGAGGTAGCCATACCTAAGTTGCAGGAGGCAGGTAACTGGGTGACTGTCAGGAGAAGACAGAGAATAGGCAGGTAGTGCAGAGTACCCCTGTGGCTGTTCCCCTCAATAACAAGTATACTGCTTTGGATACTGTTGGAGGGGATGACCTACCAGGGAAAAGCTGCAGTGGCCAGGTTTATGGCACTGAGCCAGGTCATGTAGTGCAGAAGGAAAGGTGGGTAGAAGAGGAGGGCGGTAGTGATAAGGGATTCCATAGTAAGGGGGGCAGATAGGAGATTCTGTGGACATGAAAGAGACTCCCAGATAACATGTTGCCTCCTGGGTGCCAGAGTCAGGGATTTCTTGGATCAGGTCCACAGCGTTCTGACGGGGGAGGGTGAACAGCCAGGGGTTGTGGTGCACATTCCTACCAATGACATAAGTAGGAAAAGAGATGAGGTCCTGAAGAGGGAATATAGGAAGTTAAGTAGACAAACTGAAAAGCAGGACGTCAAGGGTAGTAATCTCTGGATTGCTGCCTGTGCCATGTGCCAGTGATGGTAAGAATAGGATGATTTGGCAGATGAATGCGTGACTGAGGAATTGGGGCGGGCTTTCAGATTTGTTGATCATTGGGATCTCTTCTGGGGAAGGTACGACCTGTACAAAAGGGATGGGTTACACCTGAACTGGAGTGGGACCAATATTCTTGCGGGCAGGTTTGCTAGAACTGTTGGGGAGGGTTTAAACTAGTTTGGTAGGGGGATGGGAACCAGGATGATAGGTCAGAACTTGGTTCATTTAGTGTACAAGTAGATGCTGCATGTAGAAAGACTGAGGAAGGATAGGCATTTGAAAGGGCAAAACTGCAGTCAGTTGGATGGGCTGAAATGTGTCTACTTTACTGCGAGAAGTATCAGGAACAAGGGTGATGAACTTAGAGCATGGGTAAGTACATGGAACTATGACATGGTGACCATTACAGAGACTTGGCTGTCACAAGGGCAGGAATAGCTGCTGGATGTCCTGGGATTTAGATGTTTCAAAAGATACAGGGGTGGGGGAGTGAGTGGCTTTGTTGATCAGGGACAGTGTCATAGATGTAGAAAGGGAGAATGTCCTGGAAGGATTGCTCACTGAGTCAGTGTGGGTGGAAGTCAGAAACAGGAAGGGAGTGATCACTCTATTGGGAGTATTCTACAGAACCCCCCCCCCCCCAACCCCAATAGTAACAGCAGATGCTGAGGAGCAGATCGAGAGGCTGATTTTTGGAGAAGTGAGGAAATAACCAGGTTGTTGATATGGGTGATTTCAACTTCCCTAATATTGATTGGCACCTCCTTAGTGTAAAGGGGATAGATGGGGCAGAGTTTGTGTGTCTAGGAAGGATTCCTAAAACAGTATGTGGACAGGCTGACTAGAGAGGCCATACTGGACCTGGTACCAGGAAATGAGCCTGATCAGGTTTCAGATCTCTCACTGGGAGAGCATTTTGGAGATAGTGACCATAACTCCTTGATCTTTACCACAGCCTTGGAGAGGGATAGGAGCAGGGAGGGATATGGGAAAGTATTTAACTGGGGGAGGGGGAATTATGATGCTATTAGGCAGGAACTTAGGGAGTGTAAATTGGGAATAGATGTCCTTGGGGAATTGCACACACAGTGGAAATGTGGAGGCTGTTTAGGGAATACTTGCATGGGGTTCTGGATAGGTTTGTCCCATCGATGTAGGGTAAGGATGGCAGAGTGAAGGAAATGTGGTTGACAAGAGACGTAGAATGTCTTTTCGAGAGGAAGAAAGAAGCTCACCTGAGATTTAGAAAGCATGGATCAGGCAGGTCCATGCTTTCTGGAGAGTTACAAGGTAACCAGGGGGGAGTTTAAGAATGGACTTGGGAGAACTAGAAGGGGTATGTGAAGTCCTTTGCAAGTAGGATTATGGAAAACCTCAAGGTGTTCTACGTCTATGTTAAGAATAGGAGGATGACTAGAGTGAGGGTAGGACTGATTGGGGATAAAAGAGGAAACGTGCCTGGAGTTGGAAGAGGTAGGGGAGGTCCTTAATGAATACTTTGCCTAAGTATTCACAAGAGAGAGACCTTGATGTTTGTGAGGATGGCATATGACAGGCTGATATGCTAGGGCATGTCAATTTGAGGAAAGAGGATGTGCTGGAACTTTTGGGGAAAAACATTAGGATAAATAAGTCACCGGGGCTGGATGGATATATCTAACATTGTTACGGGAAGAGATTGCTGTGCCTTTGGCAATGATCTTTGCATCCTCACTGGCCACAGGAGTAGTGCCAGACGATTGGAGAATGGCAAATGTTGTTCCTTTTGTTTAAGAAAGGGAGTAGAGATAACCCTGGGAATTACAGACCAGTGAGTCTTACTTCAGTGGTGGGCAAAATACTGGAGAAGATTCTTAGAGACAGGATTTATGGGCATCTGGAGAAGCATAAGCTGATTAGGGACAGTCAACATGGCTTTGTGAGGAGTAGGTCATGCCTCATGAGCCTGATTAAATTCTTTGAGGATGTGACAAAACACATTGAAGGTAGAGCAGTGGATGTGGTGTACATGGATTTTATTAAGGCATTTGAGGTTCCTCATGGAAGACTTATTCAGAAAGTCAAGAGGCATGGGATCCATGGAAACTTGGCTGTGTGGAATCAGGATTGGCTCACTCATAGAAGACAGAGGGTGGTGTTAGATGGAGCATTTTCTATCTGGAGGTTGGTGACCATTAGTGTTCTACAGGGATCTGTTCTGGGACCCCTGCTCTTTGTGGATTTTTATGAATGACTTGGATGAGCATGTGGAAGGGTGGCTTAGTAAGTTTGCTGATGATACAAAGGTTAGTGGTGTTGTGGACAGTGTAGAAAGTTGCTGTAGATTACAACAGGATATTGATAGAATGCAGAGCTGGCTGAGAAGTAGCAGATGGAGTTCAAACTGGATAAGTGTGAAGTGATACACTTTGGGAGATTGAATTTGAAGGCAGAATACAAGGTTAATGGTAGGACTCTTAGTGTGGAAGAACAGAGGGATCTTGGGATCCACATCCATAGATCCCTCAATGTTGCCACACAGGTCAATAGGGTTGTTAAGAAGGTGTATGGAGTGTTGGCCTTCATTAGTTGGGGTATTGAGCTCAAGAGCCATGAGGTAATGTCGTAGCTCTATAAAACTCTGGCTAGACCACAGTTGGAATATTGTGTTCAGTTCTGGTCACCTCGTTATGGGAAGGATGTGGAAGCTTTAGAGGGTGCAGAGGAGATTTACCAGGATGCTGCCTGGATTGGAGAATATGTTTTATGAGGATAAGTTGAGTGAGCTAGGGCTTTTCTCTTTGGAGAGAAGGACGATGAGAGGTGACCTGATAGGTGTACCAGGTGATAAGAGCCATAGATCGAGTGGACAGTTGGAGGCTTTTTCCCAGGGTGACAATGGCTGACATGAGGGGGTGTAATTTTCAGCTGATTGGAGGAAGATATAAAGGGGGATGTCAGGGGTAAGTTTTTTTTAAAAGTGTGGTGGGTGCATGGAATGCACTGCCTGCAGAGGTTATGGGGGCAGATACATTAGGGACACTTAAGAGACTCTTGTTCACATGAATGATAGAGAAATGGGGGGGTTCTGTGGGAGGGAAGGGTTAGATAGATCTTAGAGCAGGATAAAATATCAGCTGCAGGGCCTGTACAGTGCTGTTATGTTCTTAAATTATAGGATTACAGCTAAAGCAGCGAATGACCCAGAAGTGATTTGCACGAGCAAAAACAGAAAACAAAGTATTCTGCAGGTCAGCATCAGTGGAGAAAGAGACCATCAATGTTTCAGATCAAACCTTCCATCAATCCAAAGCACTTACTTTTTCGGCAGATGCCACTGACCTGCCAAGTATTTCCAGTATTTTTTTGTTTTGATTTCAGATCTCTGGCACCTGTGTTAATTTGCTTTTGCTTATCAACTAGAAAATTAGAACAAAAGACACAGAAACAGGAGAGGCCACTTGACCCCTTGTGCCTGCTCCATTATTCAATAAAATTGTGATTAATCATTCAGTTCAGTGCCACTTCCTTGTACTAACTCCATACCCTTTGATTCCGAAATATACATGATTGAATTGTATGTTAATTTAAGTGTGAATAGCACAATACTATTCCAACATTTATATTTCCTTTATGGGGAAATGGATTACAGAATGCTGATTTTTTGTTTGAATTCATAGGTTTCTTCGTCATTCTCATTGTCAGAGAAAACTAATTTCTATCAAATGAAACCATTGCTTAAATCCAGTCAAATCAGCCAGCCTTGGAAATTCACTTAAAGTCCTGTATTAGTGACTGAACAAACTTAGAGTGAGACTATGTTCCAGGGGTTTGGAGAGTTGCTGCTATTCCTTATCTCTGGGGAAAGATCTTTGGATCTCATCTAGGACAGCAGTGCCCATTAATTATGGACTTTGCATTCCCCAGGAAATACAAAATTATAATTCACATCATTGTCTGAAAGAAACCATGTAACTTTTTAAAACTCTAGTGGAATATTAAAGAAATGTGTACTTTATCATCACAGTTTGAACTCAATGCATTACTAATTGTTTTACCTTTCCTGAAGACTTGATACCTTTAAACAAGGCAGCTCCAATGATCAGCCAGGCCAGAAGCAGACAGAAGGCTAAATACCAGATGATCTTTCCCGTGTCATCCATTGAACTTGAACGGCGTAAAACTGCTTTACTAAATAAAATATTTATAACAAACATCTTTTGTAAGGAATTTGTCCATTTCCACACAATTAATTCCATATACTACATCGGAGAATTTACATGGATTTGAACAATTTGCAATTTAATGGTGTACTTTGAATTGTTACCAGAATTGAAATTATCAGTTGCATTTGTTTTTTTTTCCTTGTTGTTCTTTAGATTTTGTTTCATATAATGGGAATCTTATTTTAAACAGGCACAGTTGATGAGATTCTCCTGTGAGCTAATTAGAAGGAGTTCCTGAGAGTTCTTTAGCTAAAACTATTTGGGTTAGTCACTTTATCTCCTAATTAAATCCATGATTTCTCACTGTTCAGTTCTAAATCTACGGACTGGACACAACACCACATTAAACTAACTAATATAACAAAACAGATATTCATAAAAGATCAATTCAGCTACTTAATCTTCACTGGGTTTCATTGTGTAAATATTATTAAAGTAAACCTGCAAGTTTTAGAAATCAGTGTTGTTACAAATGGAAGGGTCTCTGGTATCACGTTAATTTGGAACATACATTGGCATAAATAGTATGGCTGTCTAAAGCAAATGACTTTTCCCACAATAAAACTAATTAAGTACCCACCCCAAGAGGAAGCTACTGTTACAGCGGTGCAGGTTTGAGATATAAATACCAGTAGCATGTTACTTACTCCCAATATTGTTCACTAGGGCTCTGGTGATGAACATAGATTTCTGATCCACTTGAACAAGTTTTGTTTGCATGCAGCCATGTTGTATTCATAATTTCAAAATATCCATTGCCCAGAGTGAGATTGCACATAGAATCTGTGAAAGGTGGTTTAGGGAACATTAGACCGGGAGCAATTGTGTCATTTCTCAATCATATAATCAGTCTGAGGATAAGACTGCAAATTGACCAGGATGCAAAGATACATTCTGCACACAGGTGAGAGAACAGGATAATCAACTCACTGATGTCCTGGCATTTTTCTATGCTTCAGACCTCATCACAGCCTTGGCCCCAACATGGACCAAAGAGCTGAATTCCAGCGGCGAGATGAGAGTGACTACACACTCAAACAACATTTGCCTGAGTACATCATCCTGATAAAACTGAAGTTAATGGGCTTTAAAGAGAAAGCATTCCAATGGCTGGCTCATACTTCATACATGGTTGAAGTTGGAGGTTAATCATCCCAGCCTCAGGCCATCACTACTGGAATTCTTATTCAACATTAAATCCATCAATTCGAAATTAAATCCATCATTACCTTGCTGACAAATGACAGGATATTGGAGAACATCATGGAGTCATAGAGCACTACAGTACGGAAACAGGCCTTCAGCCCATCTAGTCCATGCTGACCTGACCTTCTGCCTAGTCCCATCTACCTCCACCCGCACCATATCCCTCCAAACCCCTCCCATCCATGTACCTATCCAAACTTCTCTTAAATGTTACAATTGAACCAGCATCTACCACTTCCTAACCTTCTCCATGATTATCTTGAAATTAATGGAATTATGATCACGAGATCCAAAAGTGTTCCCCTACACTCACTTGTGTCATCTGCCTTGTCTCGTTCCCCAAGAGGGGATCTAGTAACATGCTCTCTCTAGTTGGGACCTCCACATATTGATTAAGGAAACTTTCTTTAACATATTTGACAAACTCTACCCCATCCAATCCCTTTACAGTATAGGAGTCCCAGTCAATAGGTGAAAAGTTAAAATCACCTACTATCACAACCTTATATTTCTTGCAACTGTCTGCTTTCTACAAATTTGTTCCTCTAAATCCCACTGACTATTGGGAGGTCTATAATATAGTCCCATCATTGTGTTCATCCCTTTTATATTGCTCAGTTCCACCCATATTGCCTCAGTAGACGGGCCCTCCATTGTGTGCTCTCTGTGCACTGCTGTGACATGTTCCCTGATGAGTAATGCAACCCTTCCCCTTTTCACACCTCCCTCTTTATCATGTCTAAAATATCAGAGCCCTGGAACATTGAACTGCCAGTCTTGCCCCTCCTGCAACCAAGACTCATTAATGGCTACAACATCATAATTCCACATACTGATTCATGCAATGTTTTCATTTTCAACTTAATACTATCCTTCCACTTGGATGGCTGAAATCTTTTAATTTTGCTTCAGCCTTATTAGAGTACTAGCTGCTATATCTGGCGTTGCTCAGGTTATTATTCTGGCAATCAGGATGTTTCCATTTATTTACATGCAATTGTACTTTATAACACTCCTTGTAAATGAAATAAAATCTAACTTAACTATATAATTATCCCATGAATAATGGAATAAGGTGGTTAAAATTATGTAGTTTAACTTAAGCTACCAATAAAATATATGCATAGAAAAGTTAAAAAATACAAAAATTCCATTTAATATCATTCTCTTTAAATAGTTCTCTCTATGCACAATGTGTAAATTTACTTGATTTCAATGTTGGCGTGCTTCAGAATACACTATATTTCTTTTGAATCTGGTGTAAAAATGTATAGATTATTTTTATCTCCAACTCTGGAGCAACTATTGAGTTTTGAGATTAAGGCCAACAGCTTTTAGTGATTTTCCTTGCACCTTGTTAATGCTCATAGCAAAACTAAATTGAACAAAATTGGCTTGGTGGTGGGAGACGGTGATAGTGGTGGGTTGCTTTTCAGATTGGAGACCTGTAACCGGTGCTGTACCTCAGGGATTGGCACTAGGTCCTTTATTGTTTGTAATATAAATGATTTGGAAGAGAATGTAGGTAGGATGATTGCAGATGACACCAAAATTGGTGTTACAGTGGACAGTGAAGAAGGTTGTCTAAGGTTACAACACAACCTGGATCATCCAGGAAATTGAGCAAGAGAATGGCCGACGGAATTTAACTCAGACAAGTGTGAAGTATTGCATTTTGGGAAGTTAAACGAGGCCAGGCAGAGCCCCAGGGAATGTTATTGAACAGTGAGATCTTGTGGTATAAGTGCATAGTTCCTTGAAAGTTACAACAGTTCAATGGAGTGGTGAAGAAGGAAAATGGCATGACGTAAAGTTATCAGAGATGCCAAGAGACAATACCAGTTCAAAATAGAATCCTAGACCAGCCGTCAGTTGTGGCAGGGTTTACATGCTATAATGGGCTATAAAACAAAGTCGGGCAGCATAGTCTACAACAACACATCCCCTCCTGATGAGCTTAATGCATTCCAGGCACATTTTGAACAGAAGGGGATTGGTTTGTCACCACCCACCCTGGCAGCCTCCAATGCAACCGAACTCATGGTCACCATTGAGGACAGCAGATCAGTCTTCCAGAGAGTGAACCTGAGGAATGCATCTGGCCCAGATGGTATCCCTGGCCGTGTCCTGACATCTTGTGCTGATCAGTTGGTGGGTGTATTTGCAGACATACTTAACCTCTCCCTGCTTCAATCTGAGGTTCCCAGTTGTTTTAAGAAGACTGCTATCATCCTACCGAAGAAAAACAAGGTAACATGCCTTAATGACAACCGACCAGTGGCTCTGACATCCACCATCATGAAGTGCTTCAAGAGGCTGGTCATGGCACGCATTAACTCCAACCTCCCGGAAAACCTCAACCCACTGCAACTCGCCTACCGCCAAAACAGGTCTACAGTGGACGCCGTCTCCCTGGCCCTACACTCATCTCTGGAACATCTGGACAGTAAAGACACCTACATTAGACTATTGTTTATTGACTACAGCTCTGCCTTTGATACTATAACTCCAAGCAAACTCATCACTAGACTCCAAGACCTGGGACTCAACACCTCCCTCTGTAACTGGATCCTTGACTTTCTGACGAACAGACCGTAATCAGTGAGGATAGGCAGCAACACCTCCAGCACGTTTGTTCTTAACACTGGTGCCCCACAAGGCTGCATCCTCAGCCCTCTACTCTACTCCCAATACACTCATGACTGTGTGACCAGATTCTGCTCCAACTTCATCTACAAGTTTGTAGATGATACCATGGCAGTGGGCCATATCTCAAACAATGATGAGTTATAGTACAGGAAGGAGATAGAGAGCTTAGTGACAAGGTGTCATGACAACAACCTTTCCCTCAATGTCTGCAAAACAAAAGAGCTGATCGTTGATTTCAGGAAAGGGGGTGGTGTACATGCACCTGTCTACAACAATGATGCTGAGGTTGAGAGAGTTAGGAGCTTTAAGTTCCTAGGAGTGAACATTATAAATAGCCTGTCCTGGTCCAACCATGCAGACACCACTGCCAAGAAAGCTCAGCAGCACCTCTTCTTCCTCAGGAGGCCAAAGAAATTTGGTATGTCCCCTTTGACACTCACCAACTTTTATCGATGCACCATAGAAAGCATCATATCTGGATGCATCACGGCTTGGTATGGCAACTGCTCTGCCCAGGAATGCAAGGAAATGCAGAGAGTTGTGGACACAGCCCAGCGCATCACAGAAACCAGCCTCCCTCCATGGACTCGGTCTATACCTCTCACTGCCTTGATGAAGCAGCCAGCATAATCAAAGACCCCACCTGCCAGGGCCATTCTCTCTTCTCCCCTCTCCCCCACATCAGGCAGAAGATACAGGAACCTGAGGGCACATACTACCAGGCTCAAGGACAGCTTCTATCCCACTGTAATAACATTATTGAACGATGAGATGGACTCTTGACCTCACAAACTACCTTGTTATGACCTTGCACCTTATTGTATACCTGCACTGCACTTCCTCTGTAGCTGTGACACTTTACTCTGTAGTCTGTTATTGTTTTTACTCCGTACAACCTCAATGCACTGTGTAATGAATTGATTTGTATGAATGATACGCAAGACAGGTTTTTTACTGTACCTCGGTACAAGTGACAATAATAAATATACCAATACCCTCCTTCATTGGCCGAGACACTGAGTATAGGAATTGTGGCAACATGTTGCAGATGTACAAACCATTGGTTAGGCTGCAGTTGGAATGTAGTGTGTAGTTCTGGTCGCCATGCTATAAGAAGAATGTGATTAAGGTAGAGAGGGTGCAGAAAAGTTTCACAGGAATGTTTCCTGTTTGGGAGGGTTGAACTTCCTGGAGCGAAGGAAGCTGAAGAGTGACCTTACAGAGATTTAACATTATGTGGGGCATATATAGGATAGATAGTTGCAGTCTTTTTCCCAGAGTAGGGGAGTCTAACACTAAAGGGCATAGTTTTAAGGTGAGATATCAATAAGCTTGAAAGAGTGCAGAGAAAATTTACAAGGATGTTGCTGGGACTTGAGGACCTGAGTTACAGGGAAAGGTTGAATAGGTTAGGACTTTATTCCCTGGAGCACAGGAGAATGAGGGGAGATCTTATAGAGGTATGCAAAATTATGAGGGGTATAGATAGGGTGAATGCATGCAGGCTTTTTCCTCTCAGGTTGGGTGAGACTAGAACTTGAGGTCATAGGTTTAGGGTGAAAGGTGTAATATTTAAGAGGAATCTGAGGGGAAACTTCTTCACTCAGAAGGCAGTGTGAGTATGGAAAGAGCTGCCAGCAGAAGTGGTAGATGCAGATTCAATTGTAACATTTAAGAGAAATTTGGATAGGTACATGGATGGGAGGGGTTTGGGGTGATATGGTCCGGGTGCAGGTAGATGGAACGAGGCAGAAGATTAGGTCGGCGTGGTCTAAATGTGCCAAAGGGCCTGCTTCTTTGCTGTAGTGCTCTATGTCTCTATCAAAGGATGACAAAACAATAAGAAAGTGAGGAAGGCATATGGCACAAATATGGTGCTCCAAGTGTGGAGTGTGGCCTCCTCTACATTGGTGAGACCAAACACAGACTAGCTGACCATTTCGCAGAACACCTGTGCTCTATCCGTAATCACAATCTGCATCTCCCCATACCAGTCACTTCAACTCCCCCTCCCACACTATCACAGATATGTCAGTCCTCAGCCTCCTCCACTGCCAGGAGAATTCCAAGCGCAAACCGGAGGAACAGCACCTCATTTCCCATCTTAGAACCTTGTCACCTAACAGCATGAATATTGAATTCTCCCACTTTAAGTAATCCCCACCCCCTTCCCCACAACCTCCTGTAGTGAGACAGCACATGGCTGTCACGTGACAGTAATGACACTGACCCCAGCTGACCGGAGGTCAGCATTGCTCCTCGGATCGGAAGTGATACTACTGTCAATCAAGGTGCGACACACCCATCCCTCAGGTGTGAGAGTACCTTTTGGTCGCTGAACTTGTTTGACCATTGGCTCCTTTAAATCACAACAGTGAGGCTCCACCCAGCTTCCTAGCACCATAAAGAGGGCAGAAATCCCCTAGCCCTTCCTCTTTCGACGACCTCAGGAGTAGTGAGACAATGCTGCAGAGATCACTGGTAAGAGTGCATCATCATGTGGTTTGGGAGTGTTTCATTCAGATTCCAGGAAGTCTTAGAGCCGATGCTAGTGTGAGTCAAGCACTGAAGTTGTACATTGTTATTGTGCTTGTGTGCATCAGTGTGTGTGTGTGAGTGTATCGTATCCTAGTTGCGATGCCCCCCCCCCCCGCATGTTCGCGGTCTCCTGCGTGTATGTGAGTGTGTGTCTGTTCCCATCCATTCTGTCCCCGTGTTTGCCTTTGTGATTAAACTAGTTTTGATATACAAAGCCCATGTCCAGACTCCTTGATCCTTAAGACCAAAAGAACCATTTCACACAACATTTGGTGCTGCGAACAGGGTCTTGAGGATTTTGGCTGGACACAAACACGGGGAGAATGTTTTGGAACTGGGGATACAAGGCTAGTGCAGATCAAGAGGAGAGGATCCCGAGGTGGATAGACGAGAGTGAGGGATTCGGGAGCTTGGCTAGCCTGCTGGCAGACCATGGTAAGCCCGTGGACTGGGCTGAGCAGTTAGATCAACATGGTGAGAAACTGGGACACCATGTGGTGTCCCTCCTCCAGCAGTCAGGGTTCCTCAGTACCAAAGGGAGCCCAAGGGGTGCCCTCTGGCTCCTAGGGTCCCTCCTACGGCGTCAGGTCGAGATCACTGGTCAGTTGCAGGATGTCTGCTCACAAAGGAAAAGAGAGATAGAGACCCTCCGACAACAATGTTGCACACTACAGGAGACAGTTCAAACTGCCCAGACCCAGGCCAACAACCTTGAGGTCCGGGATACCGAGGTCGCCTGCTGGCTGATCCAGGCACAGCAGGCACAAGCTACCAACAGGACTGGCTGGCAGCCAGATCCATTTAAGATCCGAGCCCTGATCCGGCGTGGCAACAGGCTGGACACATGGCTGGGGGATGGGGATATATAGATGGATACGGATGATGAGGGGGCACTCAACGAGAAGGGGTTCCCTCGCACCCGCCCTCCCCTCTACCCACCCGAACCCCTGCATGCTTGACCCGTCGCCATGTGGTCCCAGGTCCACCACAGAGGGGAGGGGAGTCAGGATGAGGCCCCCGCAGGGGAAAGTGCCAGTTGTCCCTCTGAGACTACTGAGACTCGGGATTTCTCCATCAAGGAGCTGACCCAGCTGGCGGGCCAGTACCGCCAGCAGCTGGGCGAGCACCTGGCTACATGGCTGCTCCGACTGTGGGATGAGGAGGCCCCCAACATGAGCCTCTCTCACCAGGAAGCGAGCGCCCTAGGGACCTTGTCTGACCAACAGAGTATTAACAATGCCCTGCGGGCACCACACGGAGGTACTGGGAACAACACTACCCTGTGGGATTGGGTAGTGACCACATTGAGGGTCTGGTACCCTACCCTCCTCAAATGGGACTTGTATGGGTGACAGCAGTGGAGCACAGTCAGTGAGGGCACCGGGGTCGTCAGGGAATGGGCGCTGGTGACTGGCATCTATGAGAGGCCCGGCGAGGGCGGGTTGTTAGAAAACACCAGAGTGACCAACGCACTAATGGCGTACCTGGTCACCACCGCTTGCCCCAACTTGAGGCCAGTGGTCTTGCCCCTCATGGGACTGGCTAACGGGAAGACCGTGCGGGACGCCATCACTCTCCTGGAAGGGCTGGAGTTCTTGCAGCGGGGGACCCCTCCCAGGTCTGCAGAGTGGAGACCAGGGCTGGGGACACGACCCCCCCATCCCATGTGCAAGCAGCTATACCTAGACCTGTTGCACACAGGGGTGGACCGCGCCAGCATAGACGGGGTCCCGACCTCTGCTCTCCACGCACGGTGGAAAGAGCTCTGTGGAGGGGAGTCCAGCCACAGAAAGATCCACAGCCACCCCGGGTCCAAGCCAGACACGGGGTGCCCCCAACCGCTGGACCATGTGGGCTGCCCCTGCAAATACTGATATTGCCTCCGCCCCTCCCCCACCTGAAACAATCTCCCCTGCACTCATGGCTCAGCTCCGGGACCTGCTGAGACAAGAAATAGCCCATCTCCGCCAGCAGGAACCTTCACCCGCAGGGTGGCAGGCCCCCGCCCCCACCCCCCTGCCACAAGATGAAGGCCAGGGGTCCCGGCGCATTTGTTCCACTGTCCTCTCCTGCCTGGGAGACCTGAGGCCACATATACCTGTAGCAATACACTGGGGGAAGGAGAATGTGCAGAGGTGGATGGCACTCATTGACGCAGGTACCCAACACACCATCATCCTGGGTAACCCGCTGCGTGGAAGGGGCCACAGACGCAGATAGAGGAGTTGGGGGGGGTTCCATTTTGCCTGCAAGGGAAGTCAAGGTCCGCATGGCTGTTGGGAACCAACCTCCTAGGACTGTAGCTGTCTTAATTGCAGATTTGCCTGAATGCATACTGGGGATGAATGTCTTAAAGGGACAGTCCCTACACGCCAACTGAGGCAAGTTCACTTTTGGAGTCGCCCGCGCTACGGTGGTGGTCAGGGCAGCCAAATGGGAACCGGTTGTTGACCCCCTCCGTCCAAGGTCGTCTGCAGTCGGCAGTATAGGGTGCCCGGGGGACATCAAGGTAGTACAGAGGCCGTTCAAGCCTTGCTGCTGGAGGGAGTCATTAGGCACACAGCCTCCCCTTTTAATAGCCCCATCTGTCCCATCTGCAATAAGAACGGGACGCGGCGCATGACAGTGGACTACAGACACTTGAACAAGGCTGGCCACCCCCCTCGCTTCAACTCCCCCTAGGGGTGGCAGCTACCAATTACATTGGACCCCCTCAGAAGGGAGAAGTCATTGCGCACAGTCCCAAGGACACTTGGTGGGTCGCAATTCCAGGTCGAACTAACCTGTCCTGTCTCCATACCCGACACCTGACCTGCCAGGAATGAGCTTGTTTCCCCCGTTACAGGACGATGGCACTGCTCCCCACCCCCCCCCCCACCTCCTCTTGCTGACTGTGATGATTGACGAGGTGTCTGCTCAACCTTCCCTTATGGAACGATTGAATCTACCCCTGAATCCCGGCACACGCCGTTGAAGCCTTGCCATCAATGATGATTCCCTTGGATGCTTGTCAGAATGGACTGTTTACATGGACTCTCTTGCTTTTTATTAGTTTTCCTTTTATCCCTGTTGTGTCTGTTGGGTTTGGTCTCTCGGTGTTGCGGGGTTCAGTCTCCCTGTTGCACCTGTCGGGTTCGTTATATCCGTGTTCTGGGAAGGCTGGAATGGCAGTTCCTCATCATTTCCCCCACCATTGCACATTCCTTCCAGAGATTCCGAATGGGGTGGGTGTTTTAGGAGCTGGTATTTCCCTTCATACAATTTGACCTCCACACAAATCCCAACCCTCAGAGCATTCCACAGTTACTGAGCACACCAAGGGAATGCAGCTGTAGACTCCAGGATGAGTACAGTTCCACCTTTTCAGTTGGCCGTTGTGAGTTTGAGCAAGACTGCTGTCCAGGTGCCCCATAACCACTGCTGATGGTGCCACTAAGCTGGGGCTCCCTAAACTCTGAATGGGACCCACTGGATCTCCAGCTCCAGTACCTACCCGTGGATCCCTACAGCTGGTACAGTTGCTGTCTTCCAGTGTTTGACGGTGCCCTGAATCCACATTCGATGAACAGGGGGAGCACCCAGCACACAGTGGGTACAGGGACAGCAGGGCCATCTCAGAGGTGGAGAGGCTCGAGAGGATAGCCTGCGCTCCCCCCCCCCCCCGTATTGCACAGCCAGACTGTCCCATGAGAAATGATGATGGCAGCGGAGCTGGCTGCAGTCAGGCTGGTAACCTGGTGGAATCAGACAGCCCTGGATGGTCCACTCGCTGCGAATGGTGGTACATGTGCGGTGATTACAAAGGAGTGCTGCACCTTTATCTCTGATAAACCCAGCAACCCCTCCAACCTGGCTGCTCACTTCGGGGACTCGGTGGCCAAAACTCAGAACCAAGGGACCAGCTCCTCCAGCACGACACCTTATGGGAAGCAAGTGGCCATTTGGGTCACTGAGGGATGTTGGGTTAATGTCACCCACAGGCCATTGCCCTCCTTTTGTTGATTATGGTTTCTGTGTACCCTGATATCTCCTCCCTTGATTGGTAATTCGTCTAACTTCCGAGGGGTGGAATGTAGTGAGACAGCACATGACTGTCACGTGACAGTAATGACACTGACACCCGCTGACCAGAGGACAGCATTGGTCCTCGGATCGGAAGTGATACTACTGTCAATCAAGGTGTGGCTCCACCTATCCCTCAGGTGTGAGAGTACCTTTTGGTCGCTGAACTTGTTTGACCATTGGGTATGAGAGTACCTTTTGTCTCTGAACTTGCTTGATCATTGGCTCATTTAAATCACAACAGTGAGGCTCCACCCAGCTTCCTAGCACCATAAAAAGGGCTGCAATCCCCTAGCCCTTCCTCTTTTGACGACCTCAGGAGTAGTGAGACAATGCTGCAGAGATCACTGGTACGAGTGCATCACCATATGGTTTGGGAGTGTTTCACTCAGATTCCAGGCAGTCTTAGAGCCAATGCTAGTGTGGGTCAAGCATTGAATTATTATATCCTGAAGTTGTACATTGTAATTGTGCTTGTGTGTATCAGAGTGTGTGTGTGTGTGTGTGTGTGTGTGTGTGTGAGTGTATCTTATCCTAGTTTTGATGCCCCCCCCCCCGCATGTTCGCGGTCTCCTGCTTGTATGTGAGCGTGTGTCTGTTCCCATCCATTCTGTCCCCGCGTTTGCCTTTGTGATTAAACTAGTTTTGATATCCAAAGCTCGTGTCCAGAGTCCTTGATCCTTAAGACTGAAAAGAACCATTTCACACAACTCCCCAACCATGCTTCTTCTCTTCTTCCCTTTGAAAGCCTATCTCTCTTTTTCCTTCGCTTTTTTCCCTTCCTCTCCTTACCTTTGACCCATCCCCAGTGGATCTGCTCTCCCCTCCTGCCCCGCACCTGCCTAACACTATCTCTTACCTGCATCTACCTATGACCACCTTGTGCCCACCCCACCTCCCCTCTATCCACCTATCACTGCTCTTTTTTTCCCTCCTATATATTGGGCTTCCCCTTTTCCTATCTTCAGTCCTGAAGAAAAGCCCTGACCCGAAACGTTGACCACCTGTTTTTTTCCACGGATGTTGCCCAGCCTGCTGAGTTCCTCCAGCATCGTGTTTTTCATATGGCACGCTTGCTTTGATCAGCTGAGTATAAGAGTTGGGACGCCATGTTAAGTTGTACAAACCATTGGTTAGGCTGCACCTGGAGTATTGTATGCAGTTCTGGCCGCCACACTACAGGAAGGATATGACTAAGCTAGAGACGGTGCAGAAAAGATTTACAACAATGTTACAAGGATTGGAGGGTTTGAGTTATATGGTGAAATTGGAAAGGCTGGGTCTGATTCTCCCTGGAGCAAAGGAGGCTGAGAGGTGACATGACAGAGGTAGATAAAAATCTGAGAGGCATAGATAGGGTAGATAGTCAGAGTCTGTTTCCCAAGGTAGGAGTGTCTAAAACTAGAGGGCATAGGTTTAAGGTGACTGGGTGGAGATTTAAAGGATATCTGAGATGTAAATTTTTCACACAGTGTAGATGGTATTTGGAATGAGCTGTCAGAGGAGGTGGTGGGGGCCGGAACAGAAACAACATTTAAGAGGTACTCGAATGAACAGGGTATAGAAGGATATAGAATTAATGCAGGCTAGTGGGATTGGTATAGATGGACATGATGGTCAGCACAGACACAGTGGGCTAAATGGCCTGTTTCTATGCTGTGTTACTCTGTGAAAGAGAAATACCAGCTGTATGGCTCTATGAGGCACAAACTAGCAAGGAGCATAAAAACAGACAGCTAGAGCTTCTTGAAGTACATGAAGGGGAAGAGAGAGGTACAAATTAATACTGCTCCCTTAAAGAATGAGGCTAGAGAAATAATTACAGGGGACAAGCAAACAGCACAGGAGTTAAACATATATTTTGCATCAATCTTAGTGATACATTGTACTGCAAATATCTATTGATACTGAATAATGCTGGGGAGGAATTAAATGCCATCACTGGAGAATTGGTGCAACAAACAATCTGCTAGAGGAACTCAATGGGTGAGCAGCATCTGTGGACAGAAAGGAATTGTGGGGGGAAAGATGCTGCTGTTCCCATTGATTTTCTCCAGGAGATTGTTTGTGGCTCCAGATTCCAGCATCTACATTATCTTGTGTCTCCATTTTACTAGAGAATTAATGTTAGGCAAACTTATGAGGCTGAGGCTGATTGGTCTGCTGACAAAGATAGCTTGCATCCTGGGATCCTAAAAGAAGTGGCTACTGAGACAGCAGGTTCATTAGTTATAATCTTCCAAAAATTCTTAGATTCTGGAGAGGATTGGTATACTGCCAATGTAATATCACTATTCAAAAAGAAAGGAAGGCAAAAAGTGAGTAACTAGAGGTCAAAGAGCCTAGTGTTTATTGTTAGAAAAATGCAAGAATCTGTTATTAAGGAAGCAATTAACAGCACATTTTGAAAATTGAAATCTGATCAAGCAAAGTCAGGCCAGCTTCATAAAGGAGAAACTGTATATGACAAATTTATTTGTGGTCTTAACTGGAGTATATAAAGGAGAACCAGCATATGTACTTATTTGGATTTCCAGAAGACTTTTGACAAGGTGCTTCACAAAAGATGAAGTCACAAGATGTTAGAGGTGACATGTATGCATGGATAGAAGACTGGCTAACAAGCAGGAGGCAGTGAATAGGAATATGGGAGTCATTTTCAGATTGGCAACCTGCAACCAGTGGACTACCACAGGGATCAGTGCTGGGTACACAACTATTTACAATTGAAGGTGCTGTTCCTTCAGCTAATTTCATTAGAATGCAGAACACTAAATTGAAAGTATACAACTGGATTGCTGCTCTACTGGAAAGAACATATGGGTCCTTGAATGGTGGGAAGTGGTAAAGGGGCAGGAAAGGCATCTCTACAATCCACTGCTACCTAAATAGTTAATTCTGTTTCTCTCTTCACAGATACTGCACAATCTGCTGAGTGCTTCCAACATTCCCTCTCTTAATTTAAGGTTCAGAGAGAACATAAAGGCCCAGTCTCTATTACTCTCATTAATTCAGACTGATGGAAGGGGAAGCACTTAGTTGGTGCCTAGCCTTTCCCAGTGGAAGTTTGTACAGTACCTTTGGGCATCCTGCTGCAGTTTTCATCTGCACCCCACCAGCTGAAGCAGTCTGCCCACGGCAGGGGTGACTGGAAGGAGGCAAACAGGTAGAACAGGCTGTAGGCAATGATGCAGCAGTAGGAAATGTCAGTAAGTGAAATCACAAGCACCATGGTGATCCCAACACCTAAAAATAAATGAGGAACAGGAGTTTAGATAGAAACTAATTGAAATATATTACCACACAAAGGTTGTTGATCAGATGGTCATGAAATATTCTCTGCTTGCTTGGTGAGGACTCCCTTACAATAACCTGATCAACAATTGTAATTGACACCATATTTACTATACCATACATTCAATCTCCCTTTCACCAACTACAGCACCCATTGAGTTACTTGACCAGCCTACTCTGATAGCACCTCCCAAGTCCTTGACCTCTACCACCAGGATAAGTGTGACTAACAAGAACATGAAAACACCATCACCAGCAGATTTCCCTCCAATTGCACACCATCATAACCTAGACATATGTTATTGGTCCCTCATTGCCACCAAGTCTAAAGCCTGAAACGCATTTTATCCAATAATATTGTGGGATTCCATTCATTGGAAGGTCTTCAATAATTCAAGGTGGTGGCTCAACACCAGCTTCTCAAGGGCAATCAGGGATAGGATAATATGGAAATAGTGCTGTTTACCACTAAGGCACCTATTGAATCAGGGGCTTAGCAGAAAAATACAAGAAAAAGTAATCATTGCCAGTTGTGGCACATTCTGTGGACTTCAAAACATGTTCAAGATGCTTACAATCAGTTCTGAAACTGCTCAGCCAGGCGTCTCAATGTAGCAGTATTCCTTTAAATAGCAAGAAAAGTGAGAACATAGAGCCATGTTCTTCCAGTACTGCTGAGATTTTTACACAAAATTCATGGCATGGAGTGTTGAGCTCCAGATTATTTGATACAAGCAGAAACAGGAAGTGCAATTATTAGTGTTATTCGGTCTGATACTGAACCTGGGACAGGGTCAGCTGCATTTCTGACCATTGCTTATGGAGATGTCCTGTACTGTTTTGCCACTGGCATGACTTCGCTCATACAATCTACTTAGGTATAATGGAATTTAGCACCATGTAATCCAATTGTTAGACGAGATGTCTTTCCATTCATTGAGTGTGAGATACATTGCTTCTACTAAGTGGTTTATGAGAGCAAGTGTTAAAAAAATGATAATATTATCGCCTCCACTGGTTTCTTTGCCACTCCTGGCCAAGTCTGTGATAACACTCCAATAATGGTCAGCACTCTCACCTTCATGGAGATGGGTTGGTGGAGTTGCACTTATTACTGCTGGCATTAATTATGCTCCACCTACTCCTGTATGAGAGTGGGAAAAGTATTACTGAGAGCCTTATAAGGACCTTGGGTTCTGTGCTGGTCATGGCTGAGTAGCTGACAGCTGCAAGATATGGGAGTAAGTACTTAGAGAGGATTCATTTGTGGTAGGTGATTGACAGGAATATACAGCATGAAGCGGTTAAGAAGATAGTGGGCCAGTTGCTGGGAGATGCAATTTGATGATATATTAACTTGAGTAAACCATTCTGGTAAAGCCATTAAATTTATGACGGCATGTTAATGTGGTTTTGGGGCCTGAATCTTAAAATTCACATGACTTTGTACCTTCCTTTGTATTTATAAATAGTGAGAAGTGATTAGGAAGGCAAATGGCATATTGGCTTGTATTACAAGCGGATTCAGCACAGGAGTACATCTTGCTGCAATTATACAGGACTTTGATAAAACCACATTTGGAGCAGTTGTAGTTTTGGTTTCTTTTATTGTAGAGTAAGTGCAGCGAAGATTCCTAAGATTGATTCCAGATATCTCAGGTTTGCCACATGAAGGGAGATTCATTGGTCTAGGCCAGTATTCTCGAAAGTTTAGAAAAATTATCAAAGACCTCATTGAAACTTGCAGAATTCTTACAATGCTTAACAGGCTGGACGCAGAGAGGATGCTCCTCCTGGCTGTGGTGTCAAGAACTACTGGTCATTCTTAGAATAAGAGATAGGTTGTTTAGAACCAAGATGAGGAGAAATTTCTTCATGAAGAAGGTAAAGAGTCTTTGGAATTCTCTTCCTGAGGACTAGGGAGACTCATTTATGATGTTGAGCTGCAGAATGAGCTGCCTCTCAGCTCCTGTGACTCCTGACTTGCAGCGATGTCTGTGTGGAGTTTGCATATTCTCTGTGTCTCTGTGGATTTCCTATGGGTGCTCCAGTTCCCTTCCACTTCCCAAAAACAAATGGGTTGATAGATTAATTGGCAAATGTAAGTTAGCTCAAATATGTAGGTGAGAGTTAGAACAGTTGATGGAAGAGTTGATGCAAATGTGAGGAGAATAAAATTGGTTAGCATAAGATGAGTGTATACAGTATATTGGGTGGTTGGTGTGGATCTGGTGGGCTTAAAACTCTATTTCTATGCTGTATCTCTCTGTGAATCCGTGATTTCATGGAACCAGTTTAGTAGAGTTCTAGATATTAAGGGATGTGGAGATAATGCAGGGAAATGGCAATGACGTTGATCAGCCATGATGAATGGCAGAGCAAGCTTGAAGGGCCAAATGGCCTACATGAGTTGCCACAGGGAAAATAATATGTAGAGCTTGGGGAAGGAGTAAGGGAATGGGATTCGTATTTCTTCTACAAACTGCAATATAGCCTCAAAGGACCAGGTGGTCATCATTGGAGTAATCTAGTGATGACCAAGAATCTATTGGTATGTAAGCTGAAACAATAACCAGCACAGATAATGCTGGCCATTTGGTAAAATCATTCAAAAGGGTTGTCAGACTTAGCTTGAGTGAGTTCTTCAATGGATCAAATGAGGATGGTTTATTTGGATTATCAATTCACACTGCTGTTTACCAGCAATATTCAATTTAGTTCACAGAATGCAATGATCACAATTGCCTTTTTTCACTTTCTCCACCACCTAGACAAGTTAAGATCTCCCATGTTAATTTTTTTAAAAAGATTGTGGTAAGCAAAAAGAAGAATTAATAAGTGTCTGGTTGCACCCTGCACAGCTGGTAAATCAGACAATGTTGGGAGGCATGGAAAGTGTGTTTGATGGTTCCAGCCCTGCCCCTGCCCAACCTAATGCCTCTTCCTTCATGGGCTTACAACACATTGCCTTGTCTGCTCGCCTTTGGTTTGCTGCTCCTACAATCTAGTTTTCTGGTACATTTTCCCGCAAGGGATGTGTATCAGTGGGCGATAATGGCAGTTGTGCATGGTGATAATGTGATGTGGTTGAAGGAATGGCTATGGTTGAAGAACTGGTAGCTGATACAGCCTATGAGAAGAGGATATAAAGCCTTCAATTAAAATTCATGCCCATACATACTCATATACTCTTGGTAGGCAAAGCCCCAGGGGTCAACAACCATTTGGTCCTTGGTCCCTGTGAAAAGTTTCAGTTCTTCTTAGGGACAAGGCTGTAACAAGGGTTGTGGGATGTGGGGAAGGGAGGGGTTGGATCAGGAACCAGCACTGTAATGTTGGGAATGTAAAGATGGAGACTGCCATTGTGTCGTGTGCTGGAGATGAGGTGATTAAGACTGGAGAATTGGTGTGGTAGGAGGTGGTGGTAAATAAGAATTGGGACCTGGACCAGCAGAATCAATTCAGGCAGATCAATGGCAGTTGGCTGATTGAGGTTTCAGATTTAGGCAAACTTGGAGCCTGGAACTGGCTTGGAGACCAGGAGAGATTTTTTTGGATAGAGGGAATATGAAGAATGGAGACAATTGATTAACTTACCCAGCATTCATCCTAGTCCAGCAGTGGTAGCAAAAACTTATTAACTCAGGAATGGCTGTGCCAATGTGTCTACTTTCCCTGCAACTGTCCAGAATGAGGGTTGCATGAGAATGGCCATATCCCGTACGTTCCTGATGCAGAAATGTACAAAGTGTGCAAAGGTGACTTCTGCCTAGAAGCATCCAATGAAGTGTTTTTTAAATGGATTTCCATCAAAGATTTGTTTGGTGCAGGTCCTCATTAGTGTAAGTAATTTGTAGACGATTGATGGGAATGTAATGAATTGAATACCTGCCAAGTCTGTTAGTTGGATATGGTATTGGAAGGTCCATTCATTAATCTTGACTATTTGTTTGACATCAGTAGAGTTCTTGCTTCCAAGTTCCGCTGGATTAACTCCAGGCTTATTGAAATTCAACTACCTTGGCTGAAGGTTTCCTAACATCTGTGGATGCAGGAACTTCTTATTTTAGCTCCTCCGCCATGGACACAAGTAGTGTTCAGAAACTACAGAGTTCACACTCCCACATTGCACAAACCAAGGCTTACCCACATTAACTGAAGTTATGGAACCCCTGATAACACTTATGCAGCCAAGCTTTAACTGGTGTAAGACACAAATGCTAATAGAACTGCTTCATAATCTTCCAAAGCTCAATTGTTTCAGGAATTGATCTTCTTCATTGGGAATAGTATTCTATTACTAAAGGCATGAGTGAGAGAAAAACATGGAACACCAAACCACGATCATTTCAACATCAGTTGTTCAAAATAAGTCAGAAGTTAAATGAGTAAAATCATATAAATTGGCAGTTAACCCTTGTCTCATTTTACTAGATATCCAATTTATTCACGAACTTGTTCACCTTCTGATCTCTATTCCAGGAAGACACAGTCTTCAACTAAGAATTTATACACTGACTGCCATCAACTGAGAGGAGCCTCCCAGCTGGGTTTAGTTCTTTCCTCACCCACTGATCACAATACACACAGGTTAGCTTTAGCAGAAGTTGGCATTCAATGCTAGGATCCTTGATTCAATGCTAGGTTTTCCTTCTCAGTTTGAGTAAATGGAGGTAACTTGAGAGTCTGCCAACCTTGTGCACTGCATCTGGTCTGCACAATGTGGTCTCCTCTACAATAGAGAAACCAAACATAGCATGGGTGAACATTTTGCAGAGCAACAGTGTTTAGTTCATGGGATGACCCTGAACTTCCCGTTTCCTGGCACTTCAATTCTCCATCCCACTATCTCTCTCTGGCCTTTCAAGCTGTGGCAATGAGGCCCAATGCAAGCTAGAGGAACAGCACCTCATTTTCCACCTGTAGTCTTCTGGACTTGTATTGAACTCTACAATTTCAGGTAACTGTATCAGTTATCCATCGGTGATATTGTCTCAGCTTGTTTGTTGTCTCCATCTCTTTCCCCTCCCCTTATTCTTTCGTCTTTTTTTATCTCTGGGACTGGAGGGCATGCCCAGTCTGACTTACTGACTGGGCATGTTTCCCTGCTCTGCATTTCACAACTCCTCCATTTTTTTGTCTAAATTCCTTTGTTTATGTTCTCACTTTCTAACTGTTCCCATGCACTCATTGACAAGATATCCTCATCCACAGTTTACCCCCACAGTGACCTTAGTTCTACCCTATCACCTGCCCTGAAGCTTAACAACTGCCTTTGTCTCCTTCCTATTTCTGATAAAAGGTCTTCAACCTCAACATTAGCTCTATTTCTCTTCCCATAGATGCGGCCTGACCTGTTGAATATTTCCAGAATTTACCGTTTTATTTTAGATTTCCAGCATTTGCAGTAATTATTTTTATTTTCAATTAATAATGCTTGTTGCATATGTCTCTTGTAAAAATCTAACAGAAATTAGACCTTCAACAGTGATCCAGCAAGGCTATTTCAACTCTGACAACAAAACCAAAAACAGTACATTAGTATAGTTTAAACATTATTACTCACTCAAGTTGTATAGCTAAATAAACACTAACCTTGTAACATTGGCACGACTTTCCACACCGCAACAGGTCCAAGGCTGGCAAACTGCCCAACGGACGATTCCAGAAAACACATCGGCATCCCAACAAGTAACAGCATGAGTGTGTAAGGAATAAAAAAGGCACCTAGAAAATAGAGGGAAGGACTTCATTGGAGAGTAAAAATCAAGCACGACTAATATGGGGGCCAATTTGGCCTTCCCTGTTTCTAGCAGGTTAACATTACGCCTAAATCTCTAAGAAAATGTGCTGTATGTCTATAACCATTCACTTCCGACCATTATTATCTCAAATGCTTAAGTCGTGTTCTTGTGTTTCCTCTCACTCTTGTAAGATTTAGTGTTTCTACAGCGTATGAGAGATGTTCAACTTTCAGCTCCCATTCTGAACCTGCAGTCGTGAATGAAATGAGCAGAGAATTCTCCATTTTGTAAAGTTCATTCACTAAATTAAAATATCTTCTCTTTATTTAAGGCAATAATGTTGCAACATTTTACACTTCTGTTCTCAGTTCCCAAATTTGAGGCAACCCGAATCAACCAAGTGATAAATAGGCTGCCCCTGGCTAACAAAGAGGTTCCATAAGTCAACTGTGTCTATAGGTCAAAAAATACACAAAAATCACTTGAAGTGGTAACCATACCTTCATAGTTTTGTAATGAATGACATCAGAAACACATAAAACAGATCTGAAAGAAAAATTATTAAAATTGGAGAGTGAGAGAGAAAAAGGAAACTAGTTCTGCCATTCATAGGAGAGAATGTATGTACATACGTTGGACTTTTAAATTTAATAATACTATGGGAGCTCGTTCATATGCAGTAGTGTCCACAATTTGAGCAGTCATAACCTATGGGCAGCCTATATCCTGCACTAAATGTACTTGATGTGTTGTCTTGAGTTTAAGCATTTAGTTACCCATTGCAATAAAGGATTCTGTGATACATTGAATTCCTTATTACTATATCTATAAATCAATGACTCTTTCCCCATATTTCTATTTTTCCTTCCTATGTATCTTGGATTCTCTACAGTACCTCCTCCATTCTTGTACGCCAGGTAAGGGAATCTCCAGATGTTGCCCAGACCCACAGCACAGCCTATCATTGAGAGCAGGTAGTCAGTCTTCGAGGACCAGTTGCCTCGCTCCACATTCTCATCACTTTCACCCACATGTCTGTTGGTGGGAATCTAGGGGAAGGGAGGAAATTGGTTTAAATTATGATTTGGCAGATCAAAACTCAAACATGAAGTTCACTGCAGAGCATTAAGCTCTTTTCTATTTAGCATCAATCAAAGGGAAGTTTGGAAGCATTCTGAACCCCAACAAGTGATCCTGAAGATCACTATACAGTGATCCACAAATCATCAGCATCTTTCAGGACTCTCCATGAGCTTTTTTTTATGCCATTTTTTGATAAAATACTTACTGCGTCCTCTGGAAGATGCATGTGATGGTCATTCAGTGAGACACGATAACAAATTGCTTTTTGACTATTCACCTTTGGCCAACGATCAATGATTCTTCTATTCTACCTGTGCTGGATTAAACCTTGAAGGATTTTTTTCATCCAAGCAATTATGAACCATATACTGCTGCAAGAGTTTTGGTCTGGACTAACACAATCCAATCTAGCAATCCACAATCAGAAACCAGGATCTAACTAAAGTCCTATCACTCTGCTCATGATTTACCGCTGTCCAAGGTCTTAGAGTTCTTTTGTTATTGATTAATCAGTTGCAGGTTTAACATTTTGCTCGTGGTATTTGTGTTTAGTTCCAGGATACTTCTTGCCAAAGTACAATTATTTTGCATCTACAGGTTTGACAACAGTATTTTTAAAGGGACCAGCTCTCGGTTCCTCAGCTCCAATCAGAATCTCAAGTGAGGCAGAGTGTGGGCTTGTCTTTGTTTAAATTGGAAAGATATTATTGGATAATTCCTTCCCCTGCTTTAAGTAACTCTATCCCTCTCATGACAAAAAACCTCAATGAACTTCACATTTTTCTTAAGCAAAAAATATATCTAAAACAGTTTGTGCTGGCTCACATCTAAACTTGACATGAAATTATAAAAAAGGAAAATCACATTAAAATCAACCAATCCACCGCTGAGTTTATATTCCATTTCATCCCATTGTTGCTCACCTATGAGCATAACATATTGCTCCCTTATACACTTATTCAGCTTTCCCTTATATACATCAATAATTTTCTTCAAATACTGCTGGCAGCCAACTCTTCAGTCTTGTAGCTGAGTAAAGGAGTGTTTTCCTGGCCACCATGAATTCTAGATTTTCTTTTCCCCACAGGCACAGAGAATGAACTAGAGATCCCTGCACACCTGCAGTGGCCTGTTAAGCACATGCTGTGATGCAGATCAATGGGCATCTTGGTAGGTTCAGAGCTGTGGCTAGGTCTGGGAGATGAGTGGGACAGAAAGCTAGGAGATGAAAGAAAGGTACATTGCAAGTGGGTGTAGACGGTCCAAAAAGAGGGAAAGAATTAAGCAGAAGAATTGGAAAGAAGAGGCCTGGAAAATATGAAATTGGACTGTATGAAGTCTGACATTTGGGTATCTGGTTAGTGCCAACATGAGAGCATAGCTGAAACAGCTTTACAGCCCTGTGAACATTCCACTATCCTCAGCATGGTCTGGTAAACTGTAAAAGCATGAACAGGTAATCTTACAGTTGCAGACCAGATAGTTAATTATGGAAGCCAATGGAAATTTGAAGGAATTAAAAGAAACAAATACATATAAGTCATGGACTTATGGACAATTGGCCATAAAACCATAGTAATGTCTAGGAAGTAAGCAAAGAAATAGATAAAAAGGTGTCTCACAGGATAACCATCAGCAACAACTCCAGAGAATAACCAGAAGACCCCAAATCTGATACTTGGAGAGCTGCCTGCTTCAAACTCCGGCCTAGTTCATAGAAACTAACTAAGCACGTGCATCAAAATGTTTTTCACCTTGCATTACAAAATAAAACTTTATGGAAGTGGAAATATTGGTTAAATATTATCCTTACCTACAGTCTGTGTACAACTATCAGTCCCTAGAATGACCCACATGAAAACAAATAAAATGGACCCAGGGCAACTGCATGAGAAATGAAAGCCCAACCGAAACCCAGGCCGCAAGACTATGGACTTTGTTTTTTTTTGTTCTAATTGTGTTCTTTCTTGTAAAAATTGTGTAGAATTTATGTTTATGTTTCTCTTGTGGACGCTGCTTATATGATGCTATTTGCCTGTGATGCTACTGTAAGTTTTTCATTGCACCTGTGCATACATGTACTTGTGTATATGACAATAAACTTGACTCTAACTTTGACTTTGATTTTGAGTTAATGGCCGCCTGCTCGACGCTACATCATACCCGTGTATTCTAGGCCCATGAGAGAATATTGACATTCGATCAATTAGGTTGTACCACACAATTTGAGGCCTGACCAATGAGAATGCAGTTTACAAATGGAGAGTCCATTCAATGGTGATGGTTACGTGGCCCCTGTTCATGAAGGAAGAGTCACAAAGTGGCCCATTGCCCCAGAATAGCAAGCCTAAGTCTGGCTCATTCCCCCAGCCATGGCCTCCTACACTTCATCTTCTACTCCAACTGATGTGTTGGTGAGTTTACTTTTGTTAACTTACGTTGTACTTAGTCTCATTGTATGTTCACTGTTGAATAAATAATATTGTGACAGCCTATGTTTACCCTCAATGAAGTCCTTATTTATCCCTCATCCTGTCAACAGCACATCTCCATGCATATAATGGTACAATGACCCCTTTTAGAGCTGAACCAGTTAGCACTCTCATGCTGGAAAAACATCGTGAGTGCTAAATGAAGCAACTGTATATTAATTTTAAATCACTTGACTTAATTAGAATTCATTTTGTAAAAGTGTATCACATTTTACTGTTCATTCTTTTATCAGACTGAGATTTGCCACTTCTTCCCATCAGGAGGATTTGGCCTTTTTGGGAAAATGTGCTATTTTTCATTTAAGGCCTCCAGCTTTCTCCAGTATAAAAATCCAATTTCCCTGATATACCATAGTATCTGTAATGTGTGTTTATAAAACAAATCATACAAAATCAATACTATTCTATGCATTACATATAAATCACAGCCTCTGTGTAACATGTAGTTGTCCCAGTGTTATACTGGTTGTCAGATGTGGGGAATGTAGGCTGCTGTTTCTCAGGTTGAGCAGAAGCAATGCAGATTTGGGATCCAGTAAAAGGATGAAAACTGGAGATAATATACATGAGGCTGTTGTACATTTGCACCTGTTCTTGAAACAGCATACCACTGGCCCAGAGGAGGCAAGACTAGGGCTAGGCCCAAGATCCAGAACTGAGCAGATTGTGTCATGATAATTTTCCAGAACAAAACTAGTCAACCACCTCTCAGAATGCTGACTTTCAGGTTCAATCCAAATCCAGCAGCAGTGCAAGAAAAGGAGATGAAAAAGCTGAATAAAACCAGGAGAGGAATAATACAGCACAACACAGCACAAAACAGACCCTTCAGGTGAGAAAGTATGTCTTATAGCCTCTGTTGAATCACTTGTGTTACACATCAGCCTATGAATTAGAAGTAAGCTACTCAGCCATTGAGCCTTCTCCATCATTCTAAAATATTACCATGGCTGATTTGATTGTAATCTCAATTCCACATCTTCATGTATCTCAGTAACATTTCACACTCCTGCTGATCAATACCATCTACCTCTGCCTGAAGTATGTTCAAAGACTCTGCTTTCACTGCCATTCGAGGAAGAAAGTTCCAGAGAGTAACAACCCTCAGAGAAAAGATTTTGCCTCATCTTTCTTCAATGGAAACTCTTTTAAACAATGACCTTTGGACTCTCCCACAAGAAGAAACCTCCTCTCCACAACAACTCTATAAACATTTCTCAGGATCTTGTGTTTCAATCAAGTTGCCTCTCACTCCTCTAAACTAATGAATGCAAGCATAGCTGTCCATCAATTCTTTATATGGCAACGCTCCCATTTTGGTGCAGTATACCTTCTCTGAACTGTTTCTAATTCATTTACATCCTTTCATACAATAGGAGACCAATACTATATCCAGTGGTCCAGATGTGGTCTCATAAACGTCCTATTTAACTGACAGACGATCTCTCTACTTTTGGATTCAATTCCCCTCAAAATAATGAATAATATTCATCAAAGGAAAATACTTCATGCTGTGTTATTGGTGGAGAAAGTGCATTTATTTCTTGCTCCAAAATCCTAAAGAAACTCAATAAAAGCATTGTAGGGCCAGAGAAGTTTTTCAGTTGAGGAGCCTTCCAACTTAATACAACTGAATGTATCGAGGACCCTTAACAGCTTTGTTTGTTTAAAGGGAGGATCGGGAATAGAAGTTGTCCAGTTTTGGGTTCAACAAGCACTGAAAGAGCTGCCTGCAGATCCTTGTGCAAAAGTTGGCACGGCTTCCCTTTGAATCGCACCCCTCATCCAAAGCACCCGGTGTCTTCCTCAGAGGTTGCATTTGACCTATTGGGAAGGGCAGCCAGTCAGTTGGAGCTGTTGTTTCATTTTTAAAACTGTTTGTATTGAACAATGAATAACTTCTCATTTTTGCCAGAGGAGTGGAAAGATTAAGATAGCAGAACACTGGGAGTTTGGAAACACTTTGGCAAAGGTTAACAGGCATAATGGTGCTGCCCGCTGGCTGAGGCAACACAAAAAGCACTGGAAGAACTCAGCAGGTCAGGTAGCATCTATGTAGGCAGTGCCGGTGCTTCTGCATGAATCTGGTGCATGGTGATGATGGTGCAGTGAGTAAGTTGTGGCTTCAGCAGCGAAGAGACCCAAGGTAAGATCCCACCACAGCAGTTAAGGAATTTAAGTTTGGTTAATAACTTGAAATTTTATTACAAAGGTGGCACCTTGGCCATCCCTCAGTATTTTCACCTGGAGCATCAAAGGTTATTACAGAGAACTGTTGAGATCCCTTTACTCCTGGTTCTGGGAACCTTAGAACATAGAACATAAAACACTGCAGCACAGTACAGGCCCTTCGGCCCACAATGTTATGCCGACATTTTATCCTACTCTAAGATCTATCTAACCGTTCCCTCCCACATAGCCCCCTATTTTTCTATCATTCATGTGTCTATCTAAGAGTCTCTTAAATGTCCTTAATGTATCTGCCCCAACAACCTCTGCCGACAGTGCATTCCATGCACCTAACACTCTATGGTTATAAAACTTACCTCTGACATCCCCTTTATACCTTCCTCCCATCACCTTAAAATTACGTCCCCTCATGTTAACTATTTTCACCCTGGGAAAAAGTCTCTGACTGTACACTCAATCTATGCCTCTTATCATCTTGTACAACTCTATCAAGTCAGCTCTCATCTTCCTTCTCTCCAAAGAGAAAAGCCCTAACTCACTCAACCTCTCCTCATAAGACATGCTCTCCAAACCAGGAAGCATTCTGGTAAATCTTCTCTGCACCCTCTCTAAAGCTTCCACATCCTTCCTATAATGAGTCGAACTGAACACAGTATTCCAAGTGTGGTCAAACAGAGTTCTATAGAGCTGCAACATTACCTCATGGCTCTTGACCTCAATACCCTGACTAATGAAGACCAACACACCATACGTCTTCTTAACAATCCCATTGACCTGTGCAGCAACCTTGAGGAATCTATGGCCGTGGACCCCAAGATCCCTCTATTCCTCAGTGTGCTAAGAGTCCTGCCATTAACCTTGTATTCTGCCTTCAAATTCGATCTTCCAAAGTGTATCACTTCACACTTTTCTGGGTTGAACTCCATCTGCCACTTCTCAGCCCAGCTCTGCATTCTATCAATGTCCTGTTGTAACCTACAGCAACCTTCTATACTATCCATGACACGACCAACCTTTGTGTCATCAGCAAATTTACTAACCCACCCTTCCACATCCTCATCCAAGTCACTTATAAAAATCACAAAGAGCAGGGGTCTCAGAACAGACCCCTTGGCTTTGTCTTGGCTTGGCTTTCTGAGTTCCCAGCTGATACCAGCTCGGAGCCAGGTTGGGTGAATTGGGATACACAGCTTGAAGTCAGTTAATGGGGGATGGCTGTTATACGCCAGATACCAAGTGGCCTTGACAGAGCAAGTTCTTGGTGCAAGGATGGAGGATCCAAGACCTGGCATACACACATACATAGGCATACACACATTAAATCACATCTCCCACATGTAGATGTAGGAGATATGATTTGTAAGTTCACTGAAGACACAAACATTAGTGCTATTGTTGAAAGTGAGGGAAAATAACCTTTGGCTACACAATGATATTAATGAGTTGCTAAGATGGATAGAGCAATCCTAGATCGAACTTTATCTGACCAAATGTGAAGGGATTAATTTTGAGAGAACTAATAAGGCAAGGTTATACATGATTAATGGTCTTAGGAAGTACTAAGGAACAGGGGGAACATGGTGTACATGTTCAATGATCTCTGAAGACATCATGGATAGATTTAGTAGTGAGAAAGCATACAGGATGCTTGTATTCATTAGCCCAAACACAAAATCTAAGACTGGGGAGGTTATTGTACAAAAATATTAGACATTAGTTAGGCCACACCTGAAATACTGCGTGCAATTAGGAGGGGCACAGAAACAGTCGATGCTGAAAAATGTTTACTCATTAGTAGAGGTGTCTATAATCAGAGGACAGAAGGAAAAGTTAAGGTTAAGGAGAATTAGAGGGGATTTAGGAATGATTTTTTTTCACCCAGTATGTGGTTGAAATGTGGAACACACTGCCTGAGAGGTGCTTTAATCTGTTCAAGATTAACCCAGGCCCAGTTTTGCGTCATTTCACTGAGCTGCCGTTACATTAACCATTTAGGATTACATTTAGGTTTCAATTCAACCCTTGATTTGGTCGTCTACAAAGGACTGAGTAAATGAATTAACCCTTTAACGTGTCATGAACTACAAAATTGCAATGATCTCAATGAAATCTGAAATTTGGGTACATGTTCACTTTGTACTCATGAGCAAATGCAATTAGGATTACCTAGCAGTTTAAATACAAGTCACTATGGTGTTTGACGAGATCTCTCATGGAAGGCTCATCCAGAAGATTAAGATGCATGGGATCCACGGTGACTAGGCCATTTTGATTCAGAATTGGCTTACCCATAGAAAACCCAGGGTAGTGGTCGATGCGTCTTAATCTGGCTGGAGGTCCGTGACTGGTGGTGTTCCACAGGGATCCATACTGGGGCCTCTGTTGCTTGTGATATATATAAATGACCTGCATGAAAATGTGGATGGGTGGGTTAGTAAGTTCGTAAATGATACAAAGATTAGTGGTGTTGTGTGGAAGATTGCCAAAGGATACAACGGGATATAGATCAGTTGCAGATATGGACAGAGATATGACAGATGGAGTTTAATTCAGCCAAGTGTGAGGTGTTGCACTTTTTGAGATCAAATAAAAAGGAACGATACACTGTTCATGGCAGGACCCTTAATAGTGTTGATGTACAGAGAGATCTTGGGGTCCAAGTCCATAGCTCCCTGAAAGTGGTTGCACAGGTAGATAGGATGGTAAAGAAGGCATATGGCATTCTTGTCTTTATTGAGGCATTGAATTCAAGTGCCAGAAAGATATGTTGCAGCTTTATAAAACTCTGGTTAGGCCACATCTGGGGTATTGCATTGAATTCTGGTTGTCCCATTATAGGAAAGAAGTGGAGGCTGTGGAGAGGCTGTAGAAGAGGCTTACCAGGATGCTGCCTGGATTTGAGGGCAGGTACTATACAGAGAGTTTGGAAAAAACTTGGGCTGTTTTCTCTGAAGCAGTGGAGGCTGAGGGGAGACCTGATAGAAGTTTATAAGATTATGAGGGGCATAGATAGAGTAGAGAGCTGGTATCTTTTTCCAGGGGTTGAAATGTCTATAACTAGAGGGCATGCATTTAAGATGAGATGGGATAAATTCAAAGGAGATTTCAGGGGCATGTGTTTTTTACACAGGGAGTTGTGGGTGCCTGGAATGTGCTGCCAGGGGTGGTGGTGGAGGCAAATATTATGGAGGTGTTTAAGAGGCTCTTAGATGGGCACATGAATGTGCAGAAAATGGAAGGATATGGACATTGTGTAAGCAGAAGGGATTAGTTTACTTAGGCATTTAATTACTAGGTTAATTCAGCAAAACATCTTGGGCCAAAAGGCCTGTGCTGCACTGTACTGAAGAGAAATAAAGGACTGCAGATGCTGGAATCTAGATGCAAAACACTATAATGCTGGAGGAACGCAGCAGGGGAGGCAGCATCCGTGGAGAAAAGCAGGCGGTCAACGTTTCAGATCAGGACCCTTCTTCAGGACTGAAGATAGGAAAAGGAGAAGCCCAATATATAGGAGGGAAAAGCAGAGCAGTGATAGGTGGACAAAAGAGGGGAGGCAGGGTAGGCACAAGGTGGTGATAGGTAGATGCAGGTAAGAGATAGTGATAGGCAGGTGCAGGGAGGAGGGGAGAGCAGATCCACCAGGGGATGGGTCAAAGGTAAGTAGAGAAAGGAAAAAAAAGGTAGAAAAAAGAGAGATAGGCTAGGAGAGGGAAGAAGAGAAGAAGCATGGTTGGGAGGTAGGGGTTGTGGGGAAGGGGGTGGGGATGTGTGTAAAGCGGGAGACCTCAATGTTCATGCCGTTAGGCTGCAAGGTTCCAAGACGGAAAATAAGGTGCTGTTCCTCCAGTTTGTGCTTGGGATTCTCCTGACAGTGGAGGAGGCTGAGGACTGACATGTCATGTACTGTTCTATGTTCTATATACTAAGTGGAATGAATATCCTGAGTGACCTCAGCAATTTGGTGTACTACTTTGAATTACACAAAGCAGACAGTGAATTTGCCAGACTCTGTAGTTGCATTGCGCCAGTCTGTACAGTGTCTTGAAACAAATGTAACTGAACCTCAATAGGAACATTCAGTCTATAAGGAGATGCCAGAAACTCCTATGAGTATTGGCAATAGCAAGCCATTTAGGTAACCATGCTAGAGTTCCTCTAAACAGAGAAGGTGCTGGCTTCTAACTGTGAAAAAATTACCATCAGGTATAGAGCAGAGTGATCCTGTCCTGGAGGCACAAAGCAGCAGACAGATGAAAAACATTTAGGCAAAGGTGTCTTGTTCAAGTTTTACATCCGGCTCTTGAGCAAGAATTATCCAAATATGGATGCAATAGTATTGTTCTCCTCTAAATCCTCAGTGAATAACTATCAAATAGACCCTCCAGCGGACAGAGTGGTTATTTTGTTACATGACAGCATAATCATACAAAACCCTGAAAGGTGTTTATGATTTGGAAATATTGTTTGTTGGGAATCCTGGAGGTTCCCTGTGGAATTCTGAATCCAAATTGCTGCTGAATGGAGAGCAGATCAATGTTCCTGCACTGGGTGAAAATTGTCTATTTCACATGAGATCTAGTCTGACAGTATTTAATTAGATTTTTTTCCTCTGCAGCCATCTGACTGTCACCATGAGGTCTGCAAGTGAAAGTGATGAGAATGTGGAGCAAATCAACTAGTCCTCAAAGGTTGACTACTTGCTTTTGACGGTTAGCTGTACTGTGGGTCTGGGTGATGCCTGGAAGATTCTCTTACCTCGTGTGTAGGAACAGAGGGGTTATTGTAGTAAATCCATGATACATGGAAGGTTAAGAGAGAAATAAAGGGAACTTCATGGATGCATAAGGTTAAATTCAGTAAATCAGGAAGTTGTTTATGAGGTAAATAACAACGTTCAGGATTGTTGTTTAAATCCGAATGTAGATTTTCAAATTATTTTTAAAATTAGTTTTCAGTCGAATATGACATAGCAGCCTTGATGTGAGTTGTGCAGCTGAAGTGATTACTAATGGGTTATATCCTTATCAGTCCAATCTTTCGTATTGTACTACTTCCAAGAAGGGGTGTGCTATTTCTTTTCTACTCTAACATTCACGGCATATCTGTCTTAATGCTTTCTGTTCACCACCTTAAGAGTGCACATAAATATTGTGGCTACATGAGGAAGTCAGAGGCTAAGTGTCATGCAGTGACTGAGTTACTCCCTGATACCCCAAAGTCTTTCCAGCTTCAATAAGGTACAGATCATGAACAGTATGCAGGACAAGTTTTTCACTGTACCTCGGTACAAGTGACAATAATGAACCAATTCCAATTCCAATATTGAATACCCTCCATTTGGCTGGATGTGTGTGGTTCCAACACTACTCAAGAAGTTTGACTTGAAAGGATGAAGAACCAAGCCAGGACAACACTCGAATTCAAGAGGTATGTGGAGACCAGTGTTATAAATGTAACAAACCTAACAATCATAGCACAGGCATATGTGCATGGTGGAGGGGAGTGGTGGGAGGAAGGGGACGGTCTGTTGGAAGAGTCTTCCTGAGAGTCAAAGTACATTAAGTTTTATACCTTATAGATACTATGATAATACAAGACAGGTGGTTAACAGCCCATAAGCTGTGACCATGGCCATTTTTGATGAGGTTAGGTGGCCAGGTAGCTATTTTGGGATCTCTAATGGTCCTATTGAAAATCTTGAAATAGAAGGTCCCTTTTGCTATCTGTGTTTCAGTGGTGCCAAGTTCTTTAATTGTGAAATGTATAGTCACCTCAATGTCTGGTCTACTCCTAGCTGGTCTGCTTCCTATTGATGGCTGTTCATCTATCTAGTATATTCTACACTTCAATGACACCATTGGCCTTTTGTTCCTCCTTCTGCTGATCTCAGCATGTCGTGGCTTGGAGTTTCCATAAATTTCTCAGGGCATTAATGGGAATCCAGATAATAGTCCTTTCTCTCATCTGTCTCAACATGGAAATAATATTCCCTTGTAGCGGTTGCTACCGCGGAATAAAAAAACTCTACTCGGAGGGTTGCCAAACAGAACTGGTTTATTTTCCCGCCTTGCGCGGGCCCCTTAAGGGAGAAAACTCCCGCCCAAAAAAAACCGGCAATGACGTAAGTCCTACGTCATCAGGACTTTCCCGCGCGCGGGTTCTCCCCGTCGCTCGGAAAGACGAGGCCCGCCGCCATCTTGGGCCTCGTCGCTCCGACACCGCGCGACCCGACTGCCGAGCCGGTTCACCTGACTAGACGGTGAGTCGCCACACAACCCCCCCCAGAACCGGCGAGACAGTCCCCAAGGTCCGTGGGCTGTGCCAGCCGCCGCTTAGGGGGGCGGCCTCCGCGTCGCGGCGTGGCAACTTCGACAGGCTGTTGCAGATCCAAATGGGCCGGTTTGAGGCGGTCCGCCGTGAAAACCTGTTCCCTGCCTCCAATGTCCAAAATAAAAGTGGATCCGTTATTCCGTATGACTCGGAACGTTCCCTCATATGGTCGTTGCAATGGCGCCCGAAGTGTGCCCCTGCGAACGAAAACAAACTTACAGTCCCGTAGTTCCTTGGGCTGGCAGGATGGGTCTTGACCGTGCCATGAGGTGGGAATCGGGGCCAAGGCGCCAAGCTTCTCGCGCAGTCTTTGTAGGACTGCTGGGGGTTGTTCCCCTTGGTCCTGAAGGGCAGGAATGAAATCCCTGGGGACAACTAGTGGCGCCCCGTATACAAGCTCAGCTGACGAAGTGCGGAGGTCTTCTTTGGGGGCAGTGCGTATGCCGAGCAGGACCCAAGGCAGCTCGTCAACCCAGTTAGGACCCTTCAGGCGGGCCATCAAGGCTGATTTCAGATGGCGGTGAAAACGTTCCACCAACCTGTTTGATTGAGGATGGTGCAGCTGCGTCCCTAGCAGGTTCGCTAATGCAGCCCAGAGACTGGAAGTGAATTGGGTGCCTCTGTCTGAAGTGATGTGGGCTGGAACGCCAAAACGTGAGACCCAAGTTGTGAGCAGCGCTCGGGCGCAGGAATCAGTTGTGATGTCAGTCAGGGGGGTTGCCTCAGGCCACCTCGTGAACCGGTCCACGATAGTAAGGAGGTACCGGGCTCCTCTTGAAACCGGCAGAGGGCCCACGAGGTCGACGTGTATGTGGTCGAACCTCCTATGGGTAGGCTCGAACTGCTGTGGTGGGACCTTGGTGTGTCGCTGGATTTTTGACGTCTGGCAGTGCGGACAAGTCCTGGCCCACTCACTGACCTGTTTGCGCAAGCCATGCCAGACAAACTTGCTGGCGACCAGTCGGACAGTAGATCTGATGGACGGGTGCGCCAACCCATGTACCGAGTCAAAAACGCGTCTCCACCAGGCTGCAGGGACTATAGGGTGGGGCTGACCAGTCGCAACGTCGCAAAGTAGGGTCTGCTGACCTGGATCAACCAAGAAATCTCGGAGCTGTAGACCCGAGACTGCGGTTCTGTAGCTGGGCAGTTCGTCGTCGGCTTGCTGTGCGTCAGCCAGTGCCGTGTAGTCGACACCCAAGGATAGGTTGTGGATGGTTGGTCTGGAAAGTGCATCAGCAACAACATTATCCTTTCCGGAGACATGTTGGATGTCAGTTGTGAACTCGGAAATGTAGGATAATTGTCTCTGCTGACGAGCTGACCAGGGATCGGAGACTTTGGAGAAGGCAAAGGACAGAGGCTTATGATCGGTGAAAGCAGTGAAAGGCCTGCCTTCTAGAAAGTATCGGAAATGCCGGACCGCCAGATACAGCGCTAGAAGTTCCCGATCAAAAGCACTGTACTTCAGTTCGGGCGGTCTAAGGTGTTTGCTGAAAAATGCCAAGGGTTGCCAGCGGCCTTCGAGTAGCTGTTCCAGTACCCCACCCACCGCGGTGTTGGACGCGTCTACCGTGAGGGCAGTCGGGACGTCAGTCCTGGGGTGTACCAGCATCGTTGTGTCTGCCAGGGCGTCTTTGGCCTTAACGAAAGCAGCCGCAGCCTCGTCAGTCCAGATGATGTCCTTGCCCTTACCAGCCAGCAGCGAGAACAGAGGGCGCATGATACGGGCTGCTGCAGGGATAAAATGATGGTAAAAGTTGACCATCCCAAGGAATTCCTGTAGGCCTTTGACTGTGTCGGGGCGGGCAAAATGGCGGATAGCATCCACCTTGGCGGGTAGGGGTGTTGCCCCGTCGCTGGTGATTTTGTGGCCGAGGAAATCGATAGAGTCAAGTCCGAATTGGCACTTGGACGGGTTAATCGTGAGGCCGAAATCGCGGAGGCGGGAATACAGCTGGCAGAGGTGGGAAAGGTGTTCCTGGCGGTTACGGCTGGCGATCAGTATGTCATCCAAGTAAATGAACACGAAGTCCAGGTCTCGGCCTACCGCGTCCATCAGCCGCTGGAAGGTCTGCGCGGCGTTCTTAAGGCCGAACGGCATCCGAAGGAATTCGAACAGGCCGAATGGGGTGATAATCGCAGTTTTGGGGACGTCATCCGGATGGACCGGGATTTGGTGGTATCCCCTAACGAGGTCCACTTTGGAAAAGATGCGGTCCCCGTGTAAGTTCGCTGCGAAGTCCTGGATGTGAGGGATGGGATAGCGGTCCGGGGTGGTGGCGTCATTCAGCCTGCGGTAGTCGCCGCAGGGCCTCCACCCTCCGGTGGCTTTGGGGACCATGTGCAGGGGGGAGGCCCAGGGGCTGTCTGACCTGCGAACAATCCCCAGCTCCTCCATGTGATGGAACTCTTCCTTTGCCAGGCGGAGCTTGTCTGGAGGTAATCGCCGTGCTCGGGCATGAAGGGGTGGCCCTGTGGTAATGATATGGTGTCGTACCCCCATGTGTGGGCCTAGAATTTGTAAACGAAGGTGCCAAAATCGATGGGAATTCGGCTAAGAGCTTGGCGAAATCGTCGCCAGAAAGGGAAATGGAGTCCAGGCGCGGGGCTGGTGGGCTGATTTCTCCCAGGGGATAGGTCCGGAGAGTGCTAGAGTTAACTAACTGCTTCCTTCGCAGGTCGACTAACAGGTTGTGGGCCCGAAGGAAATTGGCTCCTAGGAGTGGTCGGGCGACGGTGGCAAGGGTAAAGGTCCAGGTAAAACGGCTGCCGCCAAAGTGTAATTGAAGGGTACGGGTGCCGAAAGACCGTATCGTTGTACCATTGGCGGCATTGAGTAGAGGACCTGGTGGCCTGTCACGAGTGTCGCGGCCTGTCGGGGGCAAAATACTGACCTCCGCTGCAGTATCAACGAGGAAACGCCGTCCAGATTTCTTGTCCTGAACGAAGAGGAGGCTCTGTCGGCGGCCAGCCGCCGTAGCCATCAGCGGCGGCTGGCCCTGGCATTTCCCTGAAACTTGCAGGGTGGGCGGCATCGACGGGCCTCCGCACCCCACCTCTGATGGTAGAAGCACAGCTGGTCACCCGTGTCGTCGTCTGCGTTCCTGGGGCGTGGCTGCTTGGTTGCTGGGGCCGGGCAAGGCAGGCGTTGGGCTCGCGGCCTGGTGATTTGACTGACGGACGAACCGCTCTTGCGCTTGGCCCTCCACAGGACATCTGCCCGGGCGGCCACCTCACGGGGGTTGCTGAAGTCGGCGTCAGCTAACAACAAGTGGATGTCATCGGGGAGCTGTTCGAGGAAGGCCTGTTCAAACATCAGGCATGGCTTGTGTCCCTCGGCCAATGCCAGCATCTCATTCATTAGGGCGGATGGGGATCTGTCCCCCAGGCCATCCAGATGAAGCAGGCGGGCGGCGCGCTCACGACGGGAGAGGCCGAAGGTCCGGATCAAAAGGTCTTTGAAAGCCGGGTACTTATCTTCCTCCGGAGGCGACTGGACGAAGTCTCCAACCTGGGCGGCTGTCTCCTGGTCCAGAGAGCTAACCACATGGTAGTACTTCGTGGAGTCGGAGGTGATCTGCCGAAGGTGGAATTGCGCTTCGGCCTGGTCAAACCAGACGCTGGGCCGAAGTGTCCAAAAGGTGGGCAGCTTGAGGGCCACTGCGTTGGCTGCTGCGCTGTCATCCATTTCGCGGGTCCAAAAGCCGTTTGGACCGTCGGGGTCACCAATGTAGCGGTTGCTACCGCGGAATAAAAAAAGACTCTACTCGGAGGGTTGCCAAACAGAACTGGTTTATTTTCCCGCCTTGCGCGGGCCCTTTAAGGGAGAAAACTCCCGCCCAAAAAAAACCGGCAATGACATAAGTCCTACGTCATCAGGACTTTCCCGCGCGCGGGTTGTCCCCGTCGCTCGGAAAGACGAGGCCCGCCGCCATCTTGGGCCTCGTCGCTCCGACACCGCGCGACCCGACTGCCGAGCTGGTTCGCCTGACTAGACGGTGAGTCGCCACACCCTGTACATTTGAACAAACATCCCAGAATAACTGATGGTCATGTCATGTACACTTTGTCCCAATATTGAGCATACAGTATATCTATCTGTTATACAGGTATCTGTTGAGGAGCCAATCATTGTCTCTATAAAAACCATGGTTAATTTCCAGAGCCACTTATACCAAGTGGCTGTCTGCGGTCTAAACATATCATGGTTAGTTTCACAAGCTAAGTGGCTACAATCTATGCCAATGTTGTGCAGCTGCTGTTCTAACAGTGAGTAGTTATTGTTTTCACAGGTGGATCCCATGGTTTTAATGCTATCACTGCTTGTCAGCATCAGTAAAATTCTGCAGTTCCACTAAACAACGTAGACATTCAATGGAGGTAATTAGAAGGTTGATTCTTCTTTATGATGAATGGTTCCTTCATTAATTGTACACCCTCTGGCTATATTTCTCTAACTCCCTAATATATGTCAATCTTAAATTCATAATTGATAGCCCTGTTAATATTACCTTACTGATATACACCTGCAGTGTATTTTTAATCCATCTTCCACAATTTGTTATCAAACCTATTATCTTATTTTTGCCCAAGCTTGGGTAACGTTTGATTATGATTCAGTAGTCAGTAATAATGACTATTGCATGGCTTGCCTGACTTCAGATAAGTTAGAAAGAAGGGGATGGATCTGTCAACAAACTTTGCAAACTTGCAAGATATATCCAGATGTCTTTGGCTCCTGGGCATTGCTTGTTGACTAGTTGGGTAGTGCAAACTGATCTTGCTGACATCAGGCAGGTTTGCAAACCAAATTTGGATGTGATTGGTTCTGGTAATAGCCTGGCACATAAACCATTGATGGTTTCCTGAAGAGACTAAATGTAGGAAGTTTTAAGGATTCTTCTGCTATGATGCCTATCTACACTAATACCATTTGCTTGCATGAGGCCCATAACCCTCTGCACCTTTCCTATCCAAGTACCTTATAAATGTTATATCTACCTCTACCTCCTCTGGTCGTTTGTTCCAGACAACCAACACCCTCTATGTGGAAAAACCTACCCCTCATATCTCCTCTTAAGTTTCTCCTCTCTCACCTTAAACCTGCCTTGAGAAAAAGGCTATCTATCCTATCCATGCCATCATAATTTTATAAACCTCCATAAAGTCATCCCTCAGCCTCCTATGATGCAGTGAGATTAAACTCAGCCAATCCAATCTTTCCTTATAACTACAGCACTCCATTACAGGCAACATCTTAGTGAATCTCTTCTGCACTCTCTTTGTCAACTACATCATTCCTATAGTGTGGAGATCAGAACTGTACACAATGTTTTGAACAGCTACAACATGACATCCCAACTGTTATACTTAATGCCTCAGCCTACGAAGGCAAACATACCGAGTGCCTTTTTCACTACCCTATCCACCTGTGTCTCCATATTCAGGGAGCTATAGACTTGCACTCCTTAGGTCCTTGCCTGTATGTGCTACTAGAATTTGACTACCCAAGGTGCATTATCTCACACTTGTCTGGATTAAATACCATCTGCCACTGTTCCGTCCAACTTTCCAGCTGATCTATGTCCAACTGTGTCCTTAGACAATCTTCTTTTCTATCTGCAAGTCCAGCAATTTTTTATGTCATGTACAAACTTACTAATCAGACCACCTGCTAAGTCAAGGGTCCCAGCAGCGATCCCTGCCACTTGTTACAGATTTTGGGTCAGAAGAATACCATTCACCACTAGAGCAACAACCAATCTGCTGGAGGAACCTGGAGAGTTGAGCAGCGTTTGTGGGACGAAGGGAATTGTCGACATTTTGGGTTGAAACCCTGCATCAGGACAGATTTCCCTTCCTCCCACAGATGCTGCACGACCCACAGAGTTCGTCCAGCAGATCGTTTGTTGTTCCAGATTCCGGCATCTGCAGTCTCTTGTGTACCCATTCACCACTACCTTCTTCCTCCTATGACACAGCCAATTTTGCATCTAGTTTGCTAACACATCCTTTGCACCTTCACCTTCTGAACTGGCCTAACATGTGGAACCCTGCCATAAGCCTTATTGAAATCCATGTGAACAATATTTACTACTCTGTCTTCATCAATTTTCTTGGACACTTCCTCAGAAAAATACAGAGTTGGAAGATTCATGATCTCCTGTAGGCAGACACGGTGGTGTAATGGTTGGCATGATACTATTACAGCACCAGCGACCGAGGTTCAATTCCGGCCACTGTCTGTAAGGAGTTTGTATGTTTTCCCCATATCTGCCTAGGTTTCCTCTGGGTGCTCTGGTTTCCTCCCACATTCCAAAGGCGTACGGGTTAGGAAGTTTTGGGCATGCTATGTTGGCGCCTGAAGTGTGGCGACACTTGCAGGCTGCCCCCAGAACACTCTACGCAAAAGATGCATTTCACTGTGTGTTTCGATGTACATGTGACTAATAAAGATATCTTATCTCATCGTATCTTATCTCTATTACTGTAACTTTAATGTATCAGCTGACATTGACACCGTCTCTCTACCCTGCTCTGCTACAAGCTGAGCCCCACGTACTCGTGACTGCCTTGGGTGTAAATCCACCAACAGTACAATGAGGCACAATTTCTGGAGTGTGCCCAGGTAACCCTTCTCTGACTGCAGTTATCACACTGGACTTTTTATCAGCTGTATTTGCAGCTTCCCCTTTGGCCTTGCACTCAGTCTCACACTTTTCCTTCCCTTGGCCTAAGCAAACAGGATTTCAGCCCAGACCATGCCCCCATCCCCCCCAGCCTGGTCCCATCTGCCCATCATCCCTCTTTTATCTGGTTCCTCCTATCACCTCCAAATCTACTGGCAGAATAAGCGAACCTTCGTCAATGTCCTCTCCCAGGGCAACATCCCCAGCATTGGGGCTCAATTACCCATTTGGGTCTAATGGACAGGCCACATTATTCAGGTCCAATACCAGGTTCTAGAAGCAGACGCTCTATTCCAAACTCCTACACATGGTGATTACCTGGTGGACAAAGGATGTGCTCATAGCCTTGAGCAAGTCCTTAACCCTGCTGACTTGTGGGAATCCCTTGCCCATGACCACTGAACATGGAGAAAGAATTGTCAGGGTGGTGTTGAAAACCTTCAGTCCATAGATTGGGAGCACACAGAAGCTTTGTGCATACGATGGAAGGAGCACACCAGCTCTCAGGTACCCACCCTCGGTCCCACCCACGGCAAAATCTGTGGGTTTCACAGCCAGCTCAGAACCCACAGAACCGGAGAGGAGGTAAGTTATCCTTAACTCCAAAGGACAGTCGAAAAGAAGAGTATATGTAGCATGGGTTGCGAAAAGGTAGCGGTTGTCTTGAGGCTGCTATCACTTTAAGTCAGATGTCAGGCTGACAGGTCTCTGGGTTACATTGTGTCTGGAAGTTTTCAGAGTCTGTCTGGAGGAGCCATTAGAATAAACAGCCAGGTTTGTTGGTGTTCCTTAGACTTGATAAGTTCATCACTTCTCACCAGAATCAAACAGAGAGCATCAACCTTGGGCAGTAGCTTTTTATGTGGCACTTTACCAATTATCTTTTGGAAATCCAAAAACACTTCATCAACAATTATCCCCTACCCACTACATCTAGAGAACTATAGAAAACCTATTAAATGTGATCTCCCTTCCATAAAGCTACATTGTCCCTCTCAATTGTAATATAATTAATATTCTGCCACCTATTTCTTAACAATGGATTCTGGTATTTTCCCACTGGCGGGTGTCATGCGACCCGCCTCTCTCCTTTCTTGAATAAGGGTGTTGTGGTTGCAGTTTTCCAGTTTGCTGGGACGATTCCAGAGTCCAGAGAACTTTAGAAGATCACAAACAAACCATCCTCCTTCTCTACACTCACTCTTTTAATACCTTCATTTGTACATTTTCATATCCAAGGGACTTACCAGCCTTTAATTCCATTACTTTGACAAGCACTTTTTCTCCAATGATAGTGACTGTGTTAAGCACCTCTCTCCCTGCAAACCACATTATGTACTAACACTGGAATATTTTTAGTTTTGTCTGCTGTGAAGAAATACAACAAAATGTCTGTTTGAGGTCTCTGATATTAACCTATTTCTCATGATTAATTTCCAATTTCATCCCCTGAGGGACCAGCATTGGCATTTAGGGTATTTTTAAATTACCACCAGATTACTTCTAAATGGAGATTATTTAAATGTGTGAGCAGTGAATGGAAATTGTCTTCTTTGCTGGAGTTCACTCTCAAGATTCCATCGTCTACTGTGAAAAAGTACAAAACATTTGTTTGAGGTCTCTGTTATTACCTGTATTTCCCATTACTGATTTCCAATTTCATCCTCTGAGGGATCAGCATTTGAGGTTCAGGGTATTTTCAAATTACTAGCTGATTGCTCCTAAATGGGGAATAGCTCAGTGTATGAGCAGTGGGTCGCAACCGTCCTCTCTGCTTGAGTTCGCATCTGATCATCTGATGAGGACAAACTCCAGAGATTCCATTGTCTCTTTCTTCCCCAGGCTGCCATCGATTGACACATGGGTGAACATGATGAGAACCTGGAGCGAGGCAACTCGTGCTCGAAGACCGACTACCTGCTTTCCATGATCGGCTGTGCTGTCTGGGCAACGTCTGGAGATTCCCTTATCTGAATAGAGGAGGTACTGTAGAGTATCCAAAATACTCTAGAGGGAAAGGCAGCAATAAATGGAACAATTCATTGATTTATAAATAGCATTAAGTTCAAGAGTATGTTAATTATACAGTGTAATAATGTTATTTCAACATTGTTAATAAAAAGAACTTGTATGTCAGTCTCCTTGGATACGTTTTCCTTGGATTGTACATGATGAGGTACCTTGGTGGTTTATTTTAAATCTCCATTCAAGGATCTACCATAATTAAGGATGAGGATGTTCTTGAAATTTCTCCTTCTGTAGTTATTTTGTTATCCTTCACCATTTAGCATTAGACTTGGCAGGACTACAAAGCTTGATCTGATCTGATTGTCGATGAGATTGCTTAGCAGTTTAAACATGGAGCTCGTGTGTTCAATATGCATGTGGTCCTGTTTTACATCTTCATAGGGTGGACAGCTCTTTATTACATGTGCCTTGTGCTGCTTCTTGGTCTTGAATTGCTGCTCTTCTGTACTCCTCACTGAAGCAGGGTTGGTTACCTGGCTTGGTAGAAACCCTGGAGTGAGGGATATATCAGGCCATGAGGTTAACAGACTCTGTATTTCATAGTTTTACTGCTGCTGCCAAGTCACTCCACCTCATGGATGCCTAGCTCGAGATCTGATGGCATGCTGCACTTCAGAGTGTGGGTCTTGAAGGTCATCCTTCAAATTGTGCAAGATGTTGTTTGCTTGGAGGAGGACACTTCAAATTTAAAAACCCACAGATGGTTGATATTTTGGAATTGAGGCCAGAATGTACGAGGGTGTGGACTCCAGCTGCAGGCTATTCAAGGTCCAGCACCTCATCACTTCAGAACACACACATCTTCAGACACACGTGACTAACATTCAACCCTCTGCAGAATTTCACCTCACTCCCAAGTTGTGATATATGTTGGAATTTATTCTGTTTGTTTTAGCCTGGTCTACAACTGCTCCCTTCACCACCTGATGGTTTAGAATCCGGTGCTTATGCACAGAAATTAGGTTGTGAGGTGGCTTCCTTTATTAAGCTGCTCTGCACTATGTGCTAATTCTTGTTTAAAAGAACTCTTTTGGAATGTTTCAGAATGCTCAACAGCTTACATGCAGGCAAGCAGAGGGCAGAACAAGATCCCACACACAGAGAATGAGATACATAAACACTTAATGTATTTTGAGTTCCATTAGTTCCAGGAACGTTTGCCTGCATTGCCACTATTTGAATAACAAGTTCTCCTGATACTTTGGCCAGCACTTGCATGTGAACTTAATTTGATTCTAGTGCCAGAACAGGTGTGTGAGGCCTCTGTGTAACATTGCATCAGAAATCCATATTTTATTAACCCTTAATCAAGAATCTGTGAGGGGGTTTCTGGGGATGAGTTTGGTACGTTTATTTAGCACTCTGATTTCTACATGACTGAATTGTTAGGTGTGTAGAAATTGGATTTCACTTCAGTGAAAAAGTAATTCAGGATCAATAACCCAAATATTTTTTCTGTTAATGAACCTGATGATGTAACATTCTATGCTTTTGAAACCATTGTAAATGGAAATTCTGTTGCATGGAATTTTTTATCTTCAGTGATCAGGAAGCCATGGTGTATTGCGTACCTCCAGAATGCAAGTGCAAAAAGGAAGCACAAGAATAAATAAGACCAGGTTTCTGCTTTTGTACCTTGGTTGATGTGATTTTTATTATTTTTGTGATCATCCACTGTGCTTGCAGCATTAACACTCACTTTTCATTTGGTGAAGTTTACAATTGGAATGGAGTGTTCTGAAGGGGCTTGACTGAGTAAATGCAGAGATGATGCTTCCCCTGGCTGGGATATCTAGAATCAGAGGTCATAATCATCAAATAAGGAGTCTGCCCTTCAGGAATTTGTGAATTTTTTGAACTTGTGACTGAAGTGGGTTGTGGAAGCTCAGTTACTGAGTATTTTCCTGGACTATCCGTAGATTATTGCATGTTAAGGGATTCAAGGATTATGGGTTCTGTGCAGGAAAGTGGCACTGAGGTGAAAGATCTGCCATGATCTTTTTGAATGGTGGGAGTAGGCACTGAAGGCCAAATTGAGAGAATGCTCATGGTGAAGGTAGCACCATTTCTACAAAATCCGGGAGCAAGTTTCATATTGTCCTCGTACAACATAGAAGGAGGTAATTCAGCCCACTGAAGCTATGCCAACTCTCAGAGCATTTTCAGTCATCCTATTCACTCTCTTTTCTCTATAATTAATTCTATTTACCAAGAACTCCCTTTATCCTCCTGCCACTCAGCTACACATGGGGGAATGCACAGTTACAAGTAATTGGTTTATTGTTGTTATATGTACCGAGGTACAGTGAAAAGCTTTTGTTTGCAAGCCATCAAGATAGTTCATTCTAACCACAAGTACATTGCGGTAGTACAAAAGGAAAAAAGAAACAAAATATAATGTTAAAGTTACAGAAAAAATGCAGTGCAATACAAGGACCTTGACGAGGTAGATTGAGAGGTGTAGCGTTCATCTTCAACATATAAGAGTCTGCTCCAAAGTCTTATTATAGCAGGGTGGAAGCTGTCCTTGAGCCAGGTGGTACATGTTCTCGAGCTTTTATATCTTCTGCCCGATGGGAGGGAAGAGAATAGAGAATGACCCAGGTGGAAAGGGTCTTTAATTATGTTGGCTGCTTTCCTGAGAAAGCAGGAAGTGGAGACAGAGTCAATGGAGGGGAGGCTGGTTTTTATGATAGCGCTAAGTTCACAACTCTCTGCAATTTCTTGCGGTCTTAGGCAGAGCAGTTGCAATACCAAGCTATGATGCATCCAGATAGGAGGTTTTCTATGGTGCATATGCAAAAAAATTGGTGAGAGTCTTCAGGGACATGCTGAATTTCTTTAGCCTTCTGAGAAAGAAGAGGTGCTGGTGAACTTTCTTGGCATAGCATCCACTTGGATGAATCAGGATAAATTGCTGGTAGTACTTAAACCTAGGAACTTGGAAACTCTCAACCATCTCCACCTCAGCACGATTAATACAGGCAGGAATGTGTACTTTGCCTCGTTCTCTGAAGTCAATGTCCAGCACTTTTGTTTTGCTGACATTGAGGGAAAGGTTGTTGTCTTGACACCATGCCACTAGGCTCTCTATTTCATTCCTGTACCCGTCATTGTTTGAAATCCAGCCCACTACGGTGGTATCATCTGCAAACTTGTAAATGGAGTTAGGGCAGAATCTGGCCACACAGTCATGAATGTATCGGGAGTAAAGTAACATACCAAGGATGCAGCCTTGCGTGGCACTAGTAATGAGGATAATCTTGGAGGAGTTGTAGCTGTCTATCCTTACTGTTTGTGGTCTGTTGGTCGGGACGTCAGGGATCCAGTTGCAGAGGGGGGTGCCCAGTCCTAAGTCTGGGAGTTTGGAGATGAGTTTGTTTGGAATTATGGGATTGAAGGCAGAGCTGTTGTCAATAAATAGGAGTCTGATGTAGGTGTCTTTGTTAACCAGATGCTCCAGAGATAAGTGTAGGGTCAGGGAGATGGCATCCGCCATGGATCTGTTATGGCGGTATGCGAATTTCTGTGGGTTGATATTGTCCCGGAGGCTGGAGCTGATGTGTGATCAGCCTCTCAAAGCACTTCATGCTGGTGGATGTCAGAGCCACCAGGTGGTAGTCATTAAGGCACTTCACTTTATTTTTCTTTGGGATGATTGTGGTCTTCTTAAAGTAAGTGGGAACCTCAGATTAGAGTGGGAAGAGGTTCAAGATCTCTGAGAATACCCCCGCCAGCTGATGTGCACAGTTAATCTACCAGCACATTTCAAATCCACACAGTGACGGGAGACATGTGAACTGCACACGGACGGTGCCCAACTTCAGGATCAAACCCAGTTCGCTGGCACTATACAGCAGCAGCACCACCTGCTGAGCTACTGTATCCCCAACCAACACTAACATGAACAGATCTGTTAGTAATACTGCGGTTAATGGAAATAAGATCAAGGAAGTTTTTCCCTCATATTGCTTCTGTATCATCTGCCACAGGCCCAGTCTGGGATTAGTGCTTCAGGATTTGGACAGTTTAGTCAATAAAGGTGGAATGAACATAGAAATTCTCCATCCACTATTGGCACTTGGTTTCCTTTCTGCTCCTTCCCTATGGAGGAATCATGACTGTTCAGCTGATTGTACGTGTATTCAGTGGAGGCTTCCTTGCTCATGATCTCAGGCTATGAGACTTCAGGGGTCTGGAGACAACACTGAGGACTCCCAGAGCCACTTTCTCCTGACCTTGTATCATTGTGCTCTGGGCGTGACCTACAGGTAATACAGGACATACCCATCAACTGTACTGGAGAAGCCTGAGAGGATGGAGTATAGTTATAATTCTGTCCATATGACTGACATTATTCTGATTTTTTTTTCCATAGTTGTGAAATATTTTTTAAATGTTTTATTTATAAAAGTGGATATGCTATATGTCAAGCATGTTTGGAACACAATATCTGAAATACTCATATTGATCTCGTCAGGTTGCCTCTGGGGTCTGGTTTGTAAGTCGGACTCACACTGGTTTGAATCAGGGCCTTTCATAACACCACAAACCTGAGTTAATGGAAATCAGGAACAAACATGTAAAACTGTTGTAGTGATAAGGATTAAAGAGACAGGAAGAACTTGTTTTTCTCACCTACTTAGTGAGTGAACGTTCACGTGGGACTTTTTCAACTAATTTCATTCAGTTTCCATTAACACTCAGAATTGAAGCTGAGACCTGAGCATTTCCCAGATGTTCATAGAATGATAGAATTGTACAGCACAGCAATGGGGACATTTGGCCCACCACATCCATGCCGACCATCTACACTAATACACTAATCCCATTTACTCACATTAGGCCAGCATCTCTCTGTTCCTTTCCTATCCAAGTACCTGTCCAAATACCTTTTAAACATTGTAATGTTATCTGCCTTCACTTTCTCCTCTGGCAGCTTGTTTCAGATATTCACCATTTTCTGTGAGAAAAATTTACTCCTCAGATGTTCTTTAAATGTCTTCCCTCTCACCTTAAACCTGTGCACTTTAGTTTCAGACTCCCCTGCCCTAGAAAAAGACTCTGACCATCTATTCTATCAATGCCCCTCATAATTTTATAAACCTCTATAAGGTCACTCCCCAGCCTCCTCCATTCCATTGAGAACAAACCCGACCTACCCAATGTCTCCTTATAATTACAGCCCTCCATTCCAGGCAACATTCTAGAAATTGTCTTCTGCACTTTCTCTATTCTTCCAGTAGTGCAGTGACCATAACTGTACACAATACTCTTTAAGTGTGGTCCAACCATTGTTTTGTACATTGGAATATGATGTCCCAACTCTTATACCCAATGTCTCGGTCTATGAAGGTAAGCATACCAAATGCATTTTTCACTACTCTAGTCATTTTTTTGCCACTTTCAGGGGGCTGTAGACTTATACCCCAAAGTCTCTCTGTACATCAATGTGCTTAAGGCCCCTGCCATTTACTCTACATGCCCTAACAGAATTTGACCTCCCAAAGTGCATTACCTTACACTTGTCTGATGGCATTCCGCAAATATCCAGCTGGTCTATGTCCTGCAGTAGCCTTAGATAATCTTCCTTGCTATCAATGACTCCACTGATTTTTGTGTTGGCTGCAAACTTACTAATCATATCCAATACATTCACATCCAAGTCATTATATTATTACAAACACCAAAAGTTCAAGCACCAATCCACCGATCTGTAATAAGGTACACCACATATTACAGATTTCCAGTTAGATAAACACCCATCCACTGCTACCTCCTGCCTCCTACCACCAAGCCAATTTTTGATCCAGTTTGCCAACATGCCTCAGATCCCTTGTGCCTTAACTTTCTGGACCACCCTACATGTGGGGACCATATTATTATGTTAATGAGAGATTGCCTCAGAAAACAGATGGTGAAAGATGGAGGGTGGTGGTTGAAGGGACTTATTCGGGCTGGAGGCCTGTGGGTAGTGGTGTTCCACGGAGATCTGTACTGGGACCTCTGCTGTTTGTGATGTACATAAATGTCCTGGATGAGTATGTTCATGGGTGGGTTAGTAAGTTTGCAGACAATACCAAGATTGGTGGAGCTGTGAATAGTGTAGAAGAGTGGCAACAGATATAGATCAGTTGCATATAGAATCACATATAGTGTGATATAGATCAGTTGCAGATGTGGGCAGAGAAATGGCAGATGGAGTTTAACCCGGATAAATGTGAAGTGTTGCACCTTTGTGGGACTCATGTCAAGAGGCAGTACACACTAAAGGACAAGACCCTTAACAGTGTTGAAGAGCAGAGGCACCTTGGGGTGAGAGTCCATGACTCATTGAAAATGGCTCCACAGGTAGATAGGGTGATTAAGAAGGCTTATGAAATACTTGCATTTATTAAGTGAGGTATTGAGTACAGAAGTCAAGAAGTTATGATGCATCTCTATAGAATTCTGGTTAGGCCACATTTAGAGTATTGCGTACAGTTCTGGTCACCTCACTACAGGAAGGATGTTGAGGCTTTAGAGAGGGTGCAGAGGAGGCTTACTAGGATGCTGCCTGGATTAGAGGGCATGTGCTATCAGGAGAAGCTGGACAAACTTTGGCTCTTTTCTCTGGAGTGGAGGAGGCTAAGGGGTGATCTGTTGGAAGTGTATAAAATTATGAGGGGCATAGATAGTGTGGATAAGCAATATCTTTTTCCCATTATTGAGCGATCCAATACCAGAGGGCATGCAGTTAAGGTGAGATGGGGTAGGATCAGAACAGACGTCAGGGATACGATTTTTACTCAGAGTAGTGGATGCCTGGAATACGTTGCATGATAGGGTGGTGGACGCAAATTCGTTGGGGGCTTATAAGAGGGGCTTGGATAGGCACATGAATGACAGTAAAATGGAGGGATGTGGGCATTCTGTAGGTAGAAGGGATTAGCTATGTTGGTAAAACATTGTGGGCCGAATGGTCTGTTCTGTGCTGTACTGTTCTAGGTTCTAAAACCTATTCAGGACCAGGGCACAACCAATCACTGTGACTGAAGATGAATTGATTTTCTCTCTTGGGACTGATGCTTTAGTTGGGTGGATAAATTGGTAGGTGTTCAGACAGAAGGACAGGTGGAGAGGCAGACTGATGGATCTGTCAGGAAGGTACATTTTCTTAGAGATTTGGATGTTGATATTGACAGGAATATTAATGTTGATGGGAACAGGGATGGTCAGGTTAAATGTACATGTTGCTCAGCCAATTTCTTTCACAAACGAAGGCCTTTATCATTTTTCAGGTGCCTTTCTTATTCCCAACACATTCATGCTGGTGCTTGCAGAGTTGCCAATGTTTTTCTTAGAATTGTCCTTTGGGCAGTTTGCCAGCCCAGGATGTGTTGCAGTGTGGAAAGCTACAAGGTTAATGTTTATTCAATGATATAAATTCAGTATCAATATAAATGATCATTAAAAATATTTGTCGATTGGCTTTGTTTTTGTTACCAGATTCTGGGTTGAACCAGTGTTGCTTAAATACTGTTTACATTCTGATCCATTGTAGACTTTTACAAAGACAGATACAAGTAGTGACCACAATGAGGAAGATGCTGCTTGTCCTTCTAAAATTATCCAGATATCAGACCCAAGGCCTGGAAATCTTGCAGTCCAGAACCAGCTCCAAACCTCAACCTGCTCCTAGTCATTTGGAAACTTTCTAAAACTAACAAAAAAGGTATCAGTTTCTAAAAATGTTACTTTTTCTAAATTAAATATATCTTGAACAATATTACATGAGCTTTCAAATAAATTCGATTAATTGAAAATATCCAAGCTATTGAAGTCTAAAACAATAACAAAAAATGCTAGAAGTATTCAGCAGGCCAGGCCACATCTATGAGAAGAGAAACAGACTCAATGTTTCAAGTCAGAAACTCTTCATCAGAACCCTTAAGCAAGCTGAACTTATCTTTCTGGTAACAAGCAAATGACCTCCTTGTTTCTGTAGTTCCAGCTGACAGGGAAGGTGGGATGGGAAGCTGGCTGAGGAAAAGAAACTGGGGTTACCATGCACTCTAGTGAATATTGAGCAGCCTTATCAAAGAACTGCAAAACCCGATGGTGAATTGTGTGATGCAACTACCTTTCGCGATGGATGGTTAAGTCAATTGACTTAGATGGTAAAATCCTTTCCGAAGAAGTGAGAGTGAGCCCCAAATTGGTGGAATGACAAGGCTGAGCGAGACAGTAATTATTTTAATGGAGACAGGAATATTAGAGGTGGGGGAGTGATTGAGCAGATTGGTAGCCACAGGAACGTAATGATGAATTGAAGGCTAAAGACTAGCCAGCTCCAAAACTGAAAGCCAAGAGCTAAATAATTAACATTATTTTTCCATTAGTGGATATAAGAGAAAATGAATTGGGTGGGGCAGAGGATGTCTCTGAGGATTAGAGGCACAGAGAAGTTCACAGGAAATAGGACCACGGAGGGATTGGAGAGAAAAGGGGATAGAAGTGATGGAATCAAGTCTGGAATTGAAACCAAACCATCCCTATGAATAGACAAGCACAAACTCAGCTCCACAGGTGTGGTTCCATGCTTGATCGAGATTAATACACTCTGAAATACACGGGGTAGTGATGAGACGACACGTTGGAAGGCCTGGAAGCGCAGTGAAACCAGCAGCTCTTACAAGATTGGCAAGCATGAAAACGAATCAAAAGAAACTTGTAAAGCTGCAGGGAAGGTTGGGAAGGGGAATGTCTCTGTGAGGGTAAAAATTGGGTGACTATGGGGATAAAATGCAAACAAGGTTATCTGCTCAATGAGTGAATGGGAGCAGTTAGAGGGTGAGAATATCGACAAAAGAACCTAGATAAAAGAATGTGGGAGTTGTTCACCTCCTCTGCATTTCACAAGTGCAGCAGATCAGTCCTCCGCTCCCAAAGAAGAAAAGGAAGGAAAAAATAAACTGAGCCAATACTATAGATGGATAACTGATACAGACTGAGAATTCAAGTTACCTGAAGTTGTTGAATTTAATATCAAGTCCAAAAGGCTGAAATGTGCCAGACAGAAGATGATGTACTATTCCTCAAGTATGTATTGGGCCTCACTGTAACAGTACAGGAGGCCACAGTCAGAGTGGGAGTTGGATGAGGAATTAAAGCGTCAGACAAAGGGAAGCTCGGGGTCACCTGTGCAGACTGAACAAAGGTGTTACGCAAAGCGATCAACCAATCTGTGTTTGGTTTCTCCAATGTAGGGACCACATTCTGAACACTGAATGCTGTACACTAGATTGAAAGAAGTGCAAATGAATCACTGTTTCACCTGGGAAGACTGTTTGTGTCCCTGGTTGATGGGCAGGGAAGAAGTGAGAGGACAAGTGTTGCACCACCTGCAGTTGCAAGGGAAAGTGCCATAAGAAGGGAGGTGGTTGGTAGGAACAGAAGAGTGGACCAGAGAGCCACAAAGGGAATAGTCCCTGTGAAGTGCTAAAAGCGGAAGAGAGGGAAGATGTGTCTGGTGGTGGAATCTCTTTGAAGGTGGCCGAAAACGTGAAGGATGATCTCATGAATGTGGGGGTCGTTGCAGTGGAAGTTGAGGACTGGGGTACGCTATCCTTGTTCTGTCCTGGAGGGGAGGGCTTAAGAGCAGAGACATGGGAAATGGATGACATGCAGTCAAGGACTTTGTTAACAATGGTAGAGGGGAAGCCACGGTTCAGAAAGAGGGAAGCCACAGTTCAGAAAGAAAGAAGCCACGGGGATCTTGGGGTACAAGTCCATAGCTCCCTGAATGTGGCAGTGTACATGGATAGTGTGGTAAAGAAGGCATATGGCATGTTTGTCTTCATCAGTTGGGGCACTGAGTATGAAAGTTAGGAAGTCACATTGCAGCTGTATAAAATGTTGGTTAAGCCACATTTGGAGTATTATGTGCAGTTCTGTTCGTCACACTATAAGAATAATGTGGAGGCTTTGGAGAGAATGCAGAGGAGACTCACCAGGATGTTGCCTGTATTGGAGTGTATTAGCTTTAAGGAGAGGTTGAACAAATATGAATTGTTTTCTCCAGAGTGTTGGAGTCTGAGGAGACTGGATAGAAGTTTATAAAATTATGAAAGATGTAGATAGTCTATTTCCCAGGGTGGAAATGTCAAAAACTAGAGGGCATAGGTTTATGGTGAGTGGGGAAGTTTAAAAGAGGTTTACAAGGCAGGGCTTTTACACAGAGAGTGGTAGATGCCTGGAACACACTGCCAGAGTTGGTGGTGGAAACAGATACGATAGCAACATTTAAGAGGCATTTAGGTAGGCACATGAACAGGCAGGGAATGGAGGGATATAGAACATATGCAGACAGATGGGATTAGTTTAGTTTCACATCATGGTTCGTGTAGGCATGATGGGCTGAAGGGCCTGGTCTATCTTTTAACATGTTTCAGAGGTACTTTACAAAAAGGCTCATCATCACAGAAAATACAATGGAGGTGGAGGAACTGAAGGAATGGAATGGAGTTCTTATAGGAGGCAGGATGGACCAAAAGGTATTTAAGAAAGCTGTGGGAGTCAGCAGGTTTCTACTGGATGTTGGTAGCAAGTCTACTTCTTGAGATAGAGACTGAGATATCCAGAAAAGCAAGGGAAGGCTCAGAGACTGACCATGTGAAGATGAGGTAGGGTGGAAATTGGCAGCAAAAGTAATGAAACTGTAGGGTTCTGCATGAGGCAGCACCAAAGCAGTTGTTGTTGTACCAGAAGAAGAGTTTAGGGAGTAGGCCTGGGTAGGACTGGAATAAAGGCTTTTTAATTGGAGCTGCTCTGTCTGAGAAGAAGATGTAACTTGAAGGAGATGATTGAGAACTTAGCCTCTCAAGCTTGCTCCACCATAAGATCCCCATTGATCCAATCTTTTTTTTCTTTCAAGTCCACTTTCCTGCCCTTTTCCCATAAATCGTGATTCCCTTACCAATTAAAAAATCTCGTCTTTTAAAAATATTCAAGGATTCAGCCTCCCATCCCTCTGAGGCAAGGAATCCTGAAGACTCACAACCTTTGAAAGAAAACCTACTTCCTTATGGGTGCCTCTTTTTTCTGAGACTGTTCCCCATAACTCTAGACTCTCCCATAAGGAGAAACATCCTCCCAGTATTTACTCTGCCAAGCACCCTAAGAATCTTACATGTTTCATTAAGATCACCTTTCAATCTTCTAAACTCCAGTGGTAACAGGCCCAATCTGTTCAGCCTTTCCCCATAAGACAATCCCTTCAAACTCAGGATTATCCCAATGAACTTTGAAATGCCTCAATGACAATATATTTGGTTCCCTTAAGTAAGGGAACCAAAAGTGTACACTGTGCTCTGGATGTAGTCTTGCCAGTGTCTTGTAGATTTTTAGTAAGACTTCCCTCCTTTTATACTCCATCTCCCTTGAAAATACCTCCAGCATTCCATTAGGCTTCTTGATTATCTGCTATGTTTTATGTACAAAGACTCCCAAATCCCTTCGAGTTGCAGCTTTCCATATTCTTTTGCCATTCTGCTTTATCATCCTTCCTTCTGAAGTGAACCACTTAATGTTTCATACACCATTTGCCAATTTTTTGCCTGTTAACTTGTCAATATTTCTCTGTAATCTGTTTACATCATCCTCACAGCTTGTCTTCGACCCTGCTTTGTACTGTCTGTAAATATGGCTACATTTATGGCTCTTCATGTACATTTGCTTCCTTCCTCTAGATCATTGTAAACAGCTGTGGTCCCAGCACTGATACCTGCAGCATCCCACTGGTTACAAGTTGTATTCTGTTGAACCGTACACCTACTCCTTACCCGAAGTTGTTGCACCATGGATATATTGACAGAATATTTTAATCATCATCACACCCCATTCTCAGTCTGTTCTAGTGTAAGAGAAGGAAGATCAGAAGTTATTTCTCCAGTGCAGTTGAGATTTTTAATGTTCTACCTGAAATATGATGAAAGTTCATCTCATCAATAATTTTAGGAGCTGTGGACAAATAAATACTTCAGGATGAGAAACAAGAGTTACAGATAAAAACTGGGGATGTGGGACCGAGCTTGAGATGTTCAGGGAGCCAGTACAAGCACAATAACCTGATTATACTTTAATGCCTTAATCTGATATTCAGAGTCCTGATGTTATAGAATCACTCAGTGAAAATTCACCATTACCAGAGCTGGACTGTGCTGTGAGTGGTGTGTCCTGCCTGTTCCTCTCTGTCTGACCCTTCTGAACCCTCACTCACCTGAAGAAAGGGAGAACAATCACAGTGGCTATGATTATTTTATTGGAATGCATCTTTCTTCCCAAAGAAATGTTTTTCTAAACCACACTCCACATTTTCCAGATCCACTCTGCAATCTCACACTGGACAATGGATATTCTGAAATCATTAATATAGCATGTCTGCACACAGACAATGAAACTTGCTCCAATGGATCAGAAATCCACGTTCCTCAGCAGAGCCCAACAGAGCAAAATTAGGAGTAAGTAAATTGCTGCAGAGAGAAGCACCATTCACCTGCACTGTCGTACCAGCCACTTCCCCCTGGGGAGGACCATTGGGTGAACGTCCGATTTGATGAGAGAGAATGAACGTTTGACTTGAATTGAGGTCTATTTGCATCGTGTATCTGTTACTGAATACCATCACAACAAGGGCATTCAATCTCATCCGTCATTAATGTCAATTTTACTGTGTTATTGAAATGAAACAAGAATATATGAATGCTAGGAAATGGGATGGTCAGCATTAACTTGGTTAGTGCTGGTTTAATTAGTTAAGTCAACTGGTGCTGGTTAAACAACAAACAATCTGCTGGAGGAACTCAACGGGCTGAGCAGCATCTGTGGAGGAAAGGATGTTTTGAGTTGAAACCCTGTATCAGGTCTTAGAGAGGGGAGATAGTAAATATAAATAGGAGAGGGGAGTGGTAACACGGGACAGAGGTGACTGGTGGACCAAGAAGGGATGAACGATGGTGGGCAGATTGAGCCAGGTGGGAGAGGGGGATGGTGGAGTTGGAAGTCAGGCAGATAGATGATCGATGGAGGCAGAGAAAACAAAAGGAGAGGAAGATGGAGCCAGGAGGGGGGAGGGGAGGGTGAAGGATGGAGGCAGCTGCTGGAGGGAGGTAAGCAGGAACACAAAGGCTACTAGTGCTGGAATCTGATGTAAAGAAGGTGATAATGGGAACCAAGAGGGGAGAGGTGAAGGGAAGATGGAACCAGAACAAGATGGGGAGAGGGGGTGCCGTAGGGTGGGGGAGCTGGTGGGTGAACTATGCGTTCAGAGGGTGGATGAAACCAGGAGGGGGAAGGGGAAGGAAATGGGTGATGGGGGGGCTAGTGGGGGGAGAATGCTGATGATGGACAGCTCAGCATGGGAGTGGGAAGGGGAGCTCAGGATGGCCGTTGTGGACTGAGCACAGGTGCTCTGCAAGTCGGTCACCTCGTCTCTGCTTGATCTCACGGATGTAGAGGAAGCCACATTGGGAGCACCAAGTGCAGTGGATGGGGTTGGAAGAGCGGCAGGTGAACCTTTGCCTCAGCAGGAAGGGCGGTTTAGCTCCCTGGATGGTGATGAGGGGGGAGGTGTAAGGACACGTGTTACACCTCCCGCGGTTGCAGGGGAAAGCGCCCGGGGTTAGAGAGGGGTGGGTAGGGAGGGATGAGCAGACCGGCGAGTCACAGAGTTAGTGGTCCCTGTGGGAGGCATGAAGGAGTGGGGAGGAAAAGATGTGGCTGGTAATGGGATCTCATTGCAGCTGGCGGAAATGACAAATGATGATCTGCGGAAAGGTGAGGACTTAGGAGAACTTTATCTCTGTTCCCAGTTTCTCTTCCCTTCCCACCTAGTTCCATCTACCTATCGCCCAAATATTTCACCCACACAGGCCCTCATACCCTGCCCTTCACCCAATGTTCCCCTTTTACCCTGTCTCTGGTGCTGGCTAGACGAGGTTAGCACTGGAAAACAAATGCAATGCAAACCCTGCAAGAACTGTGCTGCAGGCTCATTAGCATAAACAGCCAGCAGTCATCACAGTGACTTGTACCGCGGCACTTGCAGGCCCCAATTTTACTATCTGATACCAGCTGGCAATGTTTAAAGCTTTGCCTGCAGCCCTTAAAGGAGAGGTGATCTGTGGTTGCAGTCATCAGTGGAGGTCATTCCATGGGTCTCTCGAGCTTACTATAAGCAGTGGTAGACCACAGGTGGGAGTGAAGATCTCGAGTTCCTGAAGTGGCTGAGGAGACTTCAGTGGATGAGGTAGAGGGAAGCAGAAGCCCTCTGCCAACGGGTGTTAAGGTCCTCCAGGGAGGTAGCTGAGCAGTAATGGGAGGGATATCATGTGAGCTCAGTGTGAGGAAACAAGTGGATTGCATCTTGGATGATGTTGCACTTCTTGTGTGTAGTAGTGTAGTGTAGTGGAGAGAATTCCAACATTCTGCTGACCTGGAATGATGAGAAGCCTCTAGATGTCAAGAGGTGAGTTCATTTCCATAGAATTCTCAGGGTTTGATTTGCTTCTGAAGTTGAGAATGTGTGTGCCTGGCCGAGTGAGGCTGTCAGCTAATAGTTGACCCCCAACCAAGGATGTAAGGATGGGTGCTTCAGGGATGGTTACATTAGATGCATCACAGGTTGGTATGACTGCAAGAAATTGTAGCGAGTTGTGGACACAGCCCAGCACATCACGGAAACTAGCCTCCCCTCCTTGGACTCTGTCTTTACCTCTCGCTGCCTTGGTGAAGCAGCCAGCATAATCAAAGACCCCACCCACCTGGATCATTCTCTCTTTCTCTCCTCTCCCTTCAAGCAGAAGATACAGGAGCCTGAGGGCATGTACCACCAGGTTAAAGGACAGCTTCTATCCCATGGTGATAAGAATATTGAACGGTTCCCTTATGCGATGAGATGGACTCTTGGCCTCACAATCTACCTCGTTTGACCTTGCACCTAATTGTCTACCTGCACTGCACTTCCCTGTAGCTGTGACACTTTACTCTGTATTCTGGATTGTTTTTACCCTGTACTACCTCAATGCACTCTGTACTAACTCAATGTATCTGCACTGCGTAGTGAATTGATCTGTATGAACAGTATGCAAGACAAGTTTTTTCACTGTACCTTGATACAAGTAACAATAATAAACCAATACCGATACATTGTTGAACACTGGAGAGATGGTTAGGCTCTCTCTTGTTACCTGGCATTTGTGTGGCATTAATGTTACTTGCCACTGATCACTTGAATGTTGTTGCTTTACTGCTTTCAGGGATGGACTACTTCATTATCTGAAGCCTATCAGTTGAAATCGGGTGCTCCCTGATTGCCCAGCCAGAATGGGACTCATTATATAGCCTCCTCCTTTCCTCCTCCTTTACAACCAGCCTCCCTAGCTGCCAGAAGGACTGATCCTATGGGCTAGGTTGCACCACTGGGAAGACTGCAATCCTCAAGAATCCTCACTCTCAAGACATGGTACCTCCATTCCCTCCCTAATGTTGTACACTAAGAGATGTTATGAACATCTGCAACACTAAGCTGGAATGACCCATCAGAATAGACAAAATGTGGTGACCGTAACCTTCCTTCAGGTGAGGCAGTTTTGGGCCTTTGTGTCTATTTGTGGAGCCATGACACGTGGGGCATTTCACCAGTGGTTACCTTTGAGAAATGCCATTAAAACAAAGCTTTGCATTTACACTGATTATCGTAATAGAAAGAAAAATCAGGAAGAATATCAGTTGTCATCTTTGTGACAATTCATTTCAGGCTGCACCAAGAGTGGAAGCAGAAATATGGCATTCAGCCCCTTGTGCCTGCTGTGCCTTTCAATGTGATCATGGATGATCTCTGGCTTCAGTCGTTCTATTCGGTATAATTCCATATCCTTTGGTTCCCTTCATATCTATAAATCTGTCTTGAATATACTCAGTAACTGTCCCGCCACAGCCTTCTTGGACAGAAAACTCCCATGATTCTACATTCTCTGCAAACTGCTGGAGGAACAGTGGGTCGAGCAGTATCTATGGAGGCAAAAGGGTAGTTGACATTTCAGGTTGAGACTCTGCATCAGGACTGAGAATGTAAAGAGGAGATAGCCAGTATAAAGAGGTGAGGGAGAGGGGTGAGGCAGGAGCTGGCATATAATAGGTGGATCCAGGTGAAGAGGAGTTGATGGACAGATGGAGACAGATGGGGGAGGGAAGGGTGGAGATAGTGACAGAGGCTGGGAGGTAATAAGTGGAGACAACAAAGGGCTGCAGATTATGGAAGCTGGTGAGTTGAACCAAATAAGGGAGGGATGCGAGGCAAAAAGGGAAGACTGGGGGGAGGGAAGGGGATAGGGGACCAAGTGGTTGGAGTGTGTGGGTGTTAGGCAAATAGAACTCGTGATGGGATCTCCCATTAACTAATCCTCAATCCATGCCAGTATATTGCACACAATATCATGTACTCCAATTTATTTTAATAACCTGAATACAAATAAAAAACTGTTGAGATTCTGAGACAGTGCACGACACAGTACATTAGACAATGCCTTTACTGACAACTACGTTTCTTTATTACTCCTTTTGTCACCAGCAATAAATCAAACTACCTTTGACTACACATATACACATATAATTCACAAACCCACTGCACGAACTCAGGTATTACCCACTCTTGGTGAACTTAGCTGGGGTTCAATCTGGCAAGTTCTGCAGTCACACTGTCTCAGGGACTCTGCAATGATTGGTCTCTGAAGTCACTGTTCTCAGTTATCTCCTAAGGCACCTTTTTATACATTTTTTGCATCCCTTCCAGACATTGCTTAGTTCCTTATAGCCAATTATACAGCTATAAGTTCAGTCCTTATCCAAATAAGTACATGTTTCTTTAATTCCTTCAAATCCCTGCTGGCACTGTTACCTTGAACTGTTTGAGTTCTTTAACTATAATTGATATAGATGACAAATAACAATGGGCCTAACACCGAGCCCTGGGGAACACCACTAGTCACAGGCCTCCAGTCCAAAAAACAACCTTCCACTATCACACTCTGCTTCCTACCATCAAGCCAATTGTGTATCCAATTAGTTAGCTCTCCCTGGATCCCATGCGATCTAAGTTCCCATTGCAGCCTACCATGCAGAACCTTATTGAAGGCTTTACTGAAGCCCATATAGACTAAGTCTACTACCCTGCCTTCATCGACCTTCTTGGTTACTTCTTCAAAACACTCAATCAAATTTGTGAGATGTGAGCTCCCACATACAAAGCCGTGCTATCCCTAATCAGCTCCTGTCTTTCCAAATGCATGTGTATCTTATCCCTCATAATCCTCCCTAGTAACTTACCTACCACAGATGTTAAGCTTACCAGTCTATATTTCCCAGGTTTTTCTTTGCAGTCCTTCTTAAATAAAGGCACAACATTCGCTACCCTCCGGTCTACGGGCACCTCACCCTGTGGCTAACGATGATGTAAGTATCTCAGCCAGGGCTCCCACAACTTCTTCTCTAGCTTCCCACAGTGTTCTTGGATATACCTGATCAAGCCTTGGAGATTTATCTACCTTCATACATTTTAAGACATCCAGTACCTCCTCCGCTGTATTGTGAGCTATCCCCAAGACATCCCCATAACAACGTCAAGTTCTGAAGTCTTCATATCCTTCTCCATAGTAAAAACAGAGGAGAAATATTCATTCAGGACCTTGCCCATCTCCTGCAGCTCCACACAAAGATGTCCACTTTGGTCTTCGAGGGGCCCTATTCTCTCTCCAGTTACTCTTTTTCCCTTAATATAAAATTTCTTTGGATTCTCCTTAATCTTCTCTGCCAAAGCTGTCTCATGCCCCCTTTTTGCCTTTCTGATTTCCTTCTTGTTTAGTCCTGCATCCTTCATGTTCCCCCAGGGATTCACTTCATCCCAGCTGCCTGTACCTGACCCTGCCTCCTTTTTCCTGACCAGTAATCATGACTAATTTTGGTTTACTTGTTGAGTAAGTTTGAGTTAAATGTAACTGTACTGACTAATTCTATCTTCTGTTCTCCAGATCTGGAAAGATGCTGCAGCACAAATATTGTTTTCTTTTGCAATTGGCTGGGGATGTTTAATAACTCTATCATCTGAAAACAAATTCCACAACAACTGTTACAAAAACACCATCACTGTCTGTGTTGTGAATTGTGCCACAAGTGTGTTTGCCGGATTTGCCATCTTCTCCACCCTGGGACACATGGCTCATGTACAAGACAAGCCTGTTTCAGAGGTTGCTCAGTCAGGTACCTGTGATGTCAGATTTATTGTGCTGGATGTTGACGGAGCAGGGAACCTCACAGCCTGCCTCACCGGTCAGACTTATTTCCGTTCCTCCGGTTCAGTTGTATTTGTGCTATGATGTGCTGGAAGTGTCAGTTGGCAGTGGAGAACCGAGGGCAACAGCAGGAGAGCAGCAGGGCCAACAGTGTCTCCCCAAATCACTGAGATTTAATAGCGGAGAAAGAAAGTGGAGCAGAGAAGGAGGGTAAATTAGAGGGGAAGTCGGAAATTCAATCAAGTGTTGAAGATGACTTGAGAGAAGAGGAGAAAGACACGATTAATAATGCAAAGTTTGAAAATAATTTAAAATTTTAACAATAGCCATTTTAAAATCTGTGACAATTGCTAATGGGCAGAAATGAGATTGACCTGGGTGAAATGTTCCCTTCAGTGCCAGTGACGATGGTTCCATTTGCAGGAAAATTTATCACACTGTTCACACTCCTCATTTCCAGACTTTTTTCTCCGCAGTGAGGTGTGTGGGCAGCTGATGTGTGAATCCGACATCTCCCGAAAGGAAAGAGTGAGGATCAGGACAACATCCTGTGTGTGTGGAGCAAATAGTGGCACAGCATAAATTGACCAGTAAATTCTGCAAGTTGGCATCTGATGTATGTTTCACCCAGCCCTGAACATCCCGCTGACTTGTAGGTTAATAGCTTCTCCAAACTATTGAGAAAACACAGTCAGAAATCAGCAACCTCAGCCTGCCTGTCCCATTGGCAAAAGTTGAATCCAATAATTATATATAATAATGTTTATTATTATATGTTATAACGATTATATATAAATAAGAAATAGTAGTTAAACTTGTTGAAGTTTCATCAAAGAAATCAAATTCAGATCGGATGGCTGCTTTACTGAACACCTACGCTCAGTCCTCGAGGGTGACCTTGAACTTCCAGTCACTTGTCAATTTAATTCTTTTGTCCACTCTCACTCTGAGATTTCTGCCTTTGGCCTCCTTTCTTGTTCCAACATTGTTCAGTGTAAGCTTGAAAAAGAGCACCTCATCTTCTCACTAACTATGTTACAACACCCCGGAATTAATAATGAGTTTAACAATTTTGGGTAACTCCTGCCCCTTTTCTTCCACAGAAGTGGCTTTACCTTCATATTTCAATTTTTTTTGTTTCAATTTGTCTCTATATCATTTTGTTCCAGTTTATAAAGTAATTGTTACCTTGCCATCATTGTTCTGCATCCATCACATACATCCCCTCAGTTCTCTCCATGTTCTCCTCCCTACAATTTAAAACAGGTTTGTCTTCTCACTTCTCCTATTCTGAAGTAGATCTTTGACCCAAACATAAACTCTGTTTCTCTCCCCATGGAAGCTGCCTAACCTGCTTTGCACTTCTGGAATTCTCTGGGTTTTTTTCAACACAAACCGATCAGAAATTCATCATCGAGAATAACCAGAACTGGTGAAATCTTCAACCAGGGTCCCCCTGTTTAAACCATCTCTCTGAAATCAACCCTCTGTTAGGTGTGAAATTATACATTTGTCCCAGTCTGCTGAGACTTGCAATAATCAATACTTAGATCCACAACAGCAACTCTTGTGGGGAATGTTTAGGTCTTAAGTGCCACACAACTCCATGGTGGGCAGGATTTGGAATAAAAAGCAGAATAATGAGATGGAATTGACAGACTTGCTTGTACAAACTTTGCTCTTAATTGTGAAATATTTAGTATAGCAGAACAGGAAGTCACACTACATTCAATCAACTCTCAATGTGCAACTTAGAATATGTGATTAAATCATAAATCAATTATATATTGTTCAAGTAAAAAGTAAGAAGCTGACATTTTCCTTGTCTTCCTGTCAGGAGTATCTGTGGTAACAGACAAGATTGATGAAAGAAATGCAGTAGACATTGTTTACATGGATTTTCAGAAGGGAAGATGATCTCTAATCAGCCTCACCCCTCCTCCAACTATTGACATTCTTAGAAAAAGCTTCTGCTCCTCATACTCTCTCCTTCATCTTCACCGGGACTGTTTGTAGTACAACCTCAGTTGTATGGTAATTCCAGTAATAATGACTCTCAGTGTTTGGGTTATCATTCCTCTCTTTGTTCAGTTTCACAAACAGAACCACATCCCATTTCTCTGCCTGAGTTGCACAACAACTGCACTCAGTTCCAGGGACAATATTTGTGAAATTTGAGTTTCTCCCTCTAAGTTTACCACACATCAGAATTATGGGAATGGGACTGGGTAAAATGTGCCCTCAGAGCAGACAACAGATGAAGGAAGTTCTTCTCATCTGCTTCCTCAGTGGGCTTTTGATTTTCTCCAATTTTCTTGCGACTTGGTTTACAATCCAGAGATAATTCTCTTTGTGGTTCAGTTTTTTTAATTTGGACCCTCTTTCACCAGAACCATCACCTTTGTCCTATCAATGTCATTAGTTACCACATGGGCCATAATAACTGTGTGTTACCTTTCTCCAAGTTCTTCTGCTACCCTTTAGAGATATCCTTAATCCTGGCACTGGCCAGGAAACAAAGCCTTTGTGTTTTGCACTATGCAAACAAAGAACAATATCCATCTCGCTAAATACATTGTCTACTATCACAAAGACATTTCTTTTCACTGCCCCAGCAAAAACAGCCCCAATACCATAGGTGCTGTGGTCAGTTGACACACTTTCCTCCCTGCTGTCTCTGTTATGGTCAACACAGGCTGCAAAGATTGCCAATTTGTTAGATAAATGCAGATGATGAAGCTCCACCATTGTTACCTCTGGATCCCCATATCTCTTTCACTTGTGGTTGCATGCTCTTGTCCCTCCTGATTAACCAATTCTGCAGCACAACTTAAAAGCAAGAATACTTCCTGTAACAAAGTGCGCAGGAAACTTTCTCCTTCCCTGATCCATCACAAAGTCCCTCTCCAGTTCTTGCTCTTGTCTCAATGAAATCCCCTACCCAATGTCCACACCCTGTGGACACCACACCATCTGGGCGCTGCACGCTGTACTAGAATTGATGGTACTCCAGCATTGCACTGTTCAGAATTCATGGCAAGACACCAACTTCCTGCAGCCTCCCAGTAGTCACCTTGGGAAACCTGCCCACTGAACCTGCTCCCATTGGATATGGTACAATTTCAGCAGCTCCAATCATTTCAATCCAGAATTTTGACTCCCAAGAAAATTTCAGGTAATTTTTATGCTTCTGTAATAGTTATTTTAACTTGATTTGAAAATTAAATACAGTTATTTTTAATTATTTTGTGATTTTTAAACATTCAAAATTTATAAAATGCTGAATAATTGTTAATACTGTTACTTGTGTGACTAATTTTTATAGTTCCTGAATATTTTTCATTGACATACAAATATTAAAAATCTTTTGACAGCTGGTTAGGCTGGGGGTGTGGATTCCCAGTTGGCAGCTGGAGGTGGGACTTGCTACTTTCATTTGAAGGGCCTTGTTCATCAGAAGCCAGCTTGGAGACCAAGCCGCCACTAAAGGTGATTGCAGGGAGTGGAGCAGTGGGCACCGTGATGATCTTTGCTGAACCATTCCGTGATTCAGCTTGTTCTAATCTCATATAAACTTTTGTTTGATCAGAAGCAGTCATAACATGCCTGGTGGACCAATTCCCCAAGTATATGCAATCAAAATACCCTTTGCTGACAGGTGGTGTTAGCTTGTGTTATTTCTCCTTGGCCTCGTGTGTGTAACACAAGTACACTGTCCTGTAATAGTTCACTATGTGTCTGCATGTGATAGCAACAGGGAGCTTCAGTGTGGAGGGAATATTAGGAAAGAGGGGAAACACAGAGTGCAACGATGGAAATAACATTTGGAGGAGTAAGAGAAACAAGGTGGGTCAAAAGGGAGCTGATGGAGCTCAAGCATTAGGGACTCCCAGTGGGTAAAAGGGGTTTATTGTGTGGCAGGTAGAAAGCTGGTTAGAGAGGTGTAATTAAGCAGTTTCTAACACTAGTGGATTCAGTGTACCCCAAGTCAGGATGTGAAGGGGACAGTTATCCCCGTGAAGTGATAGGAAGGGTCTGTGATAAAAGGAAAGTCACTTTGAAAGAAAAGTCCATTCCGCTGGGAAGCTAAAGAGGAGAGGTGCCTCAGCTGGTTGAAGGAGTGCAGGAATGCTTCTTGTCTCCATGCACTGAACCCACGAGAGGGGATCTCATCCCGACCTGACGTCCATGAATCACACAGATACTGTTCAAGACATAAGATAAGATTTCTTTATTAGTCACATGTACACCGAAACACACAGAGAAATGCATCTTTTGCGTAGAGCGTTCTGGGGGCAGCCCACAAGTGTCACCACGCTTCCGACGCTAACCTAGCATGCCCACAACTTCCTAACCCTTTTTTTAGGAAACCGGAGCACCCAGAGGAAACCCACAGAGATACGAGGAAAACATACAAACTCCTTACAGATAGCAGCCGGTATTGAACCCGGATCGCTGGAACTGAAATAGCATTACGCTAACTGTTACACTACCGTATGCTGCAATTCTGTGGGACAACCACTACTAAAAAGTAAAGTATAATGTGATCTTTTAGTGGAAATACCTGAGGTCAGCTGTTGGGCACCTGCTTAAAATTTAATGAAATGAAGGAGCAGCTGAATCAAATGAAGTAGCAGGGATTGCATAACTCTTCAGTGGGAACATGGTTAAGGCATTCACTATAAATACATTCCCAAACTCAGACTGTAAGTAAATAACCCTAATTTAAAAATATATTAAAAATGTAGGCAAAGAGATGAAATGTACCACACATTCAAGAAGAAAAAGAAACCAGCTGATGTTTCGAGACAGGGACCTGCAAAGGAATCTAAGGAAGTGTCCCTGACTCAAAAGGAAAAGTGGGCTCTCTTTCCTTTTTAATGCTGTTTTACTGGCTGAGTTCTTCCAGCATTTTCTGTTTTTGTTTAAAAGTGTGTTTATTCTGAATTGGGAATGTACCCAGTGAGGAAATATGAGCTACCTGTCCTTTGTGCCATTTTGGTCTCTCGATTTCAAAAGGAATATTTGGTTTTTGAAGAGCTCTGGAGAACATCTACTCACCTGACCCCACAGTTTAACAGAATGAGGGAAAATTGAGTAGCTGTAGCGGTTGCTACCGCGGAATAAAACAAGACTCTACTCGGAGGATTGCCAAACAGAACTGTTTTTTTTTCCCGCCTTGTGCGGGCCCTTTAAGGGAGAAAAACTCCCGCCCAAAAAATCCGGCAATGACGTAAGTCCTACGTCATCAGGACTTTCCCGCGCGCGGGTTCTCCCCGTCGCTCGGAAAGACGAGGCCCGCCGCCATCTTGGGCCTCGTCGCTCCGACGCCGCGCAACCCGACTACCGAGCCGGTTCGCCCGACTAGACGGTGAGTCGCCACACAACCCCCCCCAGAACCGGCGAGACAGTCCCCAAGGTCCGTGGGCTGTGCCAGCTGCCGCTTAGGGGGGCGGCCTCTGCGTCATGGCGTGGCAACCTCGACAGGCTGTTGCAGATCCAAATGGGCCGGTTTGAGGCGGTCCGCCGTGAAAACCTGTTCCCTGCCTCCAATGTCCAAAATAAAAGTGGATCCGTTATTCCGTATGATTCGGAACGGTCCCTCATATGGTCGTTGCAATGGCGCCCGAGGTGTGCCCCTGCGAACGAAAACAAACTTACAGTCCCGTAGTTCCTTGGGCTGGCAGGATGGGGCTTGACCGTGCCATGAGGTGGGAATCGGGGCCAAGGCGCCGAGCTGCTCGCGCAGTCTTTGTAGAACTGCTGGGGGTTGTTCCCCTTGGTCCTGAAGGGCAGGTATGAAATCCCCGGGGACAACTAGTGGCGCCCCGTATACAAGCTCAGCTGACGAAGTGCGGAGGTCTTCTTTGGGGGCAGTGCGTATGCCGAGCAGGACCCAAGGCAGCTCGTCAACCCAGTTAGGACCCTTCAGGCGGGCCATCAAGGCCGATTTTAGATGGCGGTGAAAACATTCCACCAACCCGTTTGATTGAGGATGGTAGGCCGTGGTGGTGTGCAGCTGCGTCCCTAGCAGGTTCGCTAATGCAGCCCAGAGACTGGAAGTGAATTGGGTGCCTCTGTCTGAAGTGATGTGGGCCGGAACGCCAAAACGTGAGACCCAAGTTGTGAGCAGCGCTCGGGCGCAGGAATCAGTTGTGATGTCAGTCAGGGGGGTTGCCTCAGGCCACCTCGTGAACCGGTCCACGATGGTAAGGAGGTACCGGGCTCCTCTTGAAACCGGCAGAGGGCCCACGAGGTCGACGTGTATGTGGTCGAACCTCCTACGGGTAGGCTCGAACTGCTGTGGTGGGACCTTGGTGTGTCGCTGGATTTTTGACGTCTGGCAGTGCAGACAAGTCCTGGCCCACTCACTGACCTGTTTGCGCAGGCCATGCCAGACAAACTTGCTGGCGACCAGTCGGACAGTAGATCTGATGGATGGGTGCGCCAACCCATGTACCAAGTCAAAAACGCGTCTCCGCCAGGCTGCAGGGACAATAGGGCGGGGCTGACCAGTCGCAACGTCGCAAAGTAGGGTCCGCTGACCTGGACCAACCAAGAAATCTCGGAGCTGCAGACCCGAGACTGCGGTTCTGTAGCTGGGCAGTTCGTCGTCGGCTTGCTGTGCGTCAGCCAGGGCCGTGTAGTCGACACCCAAGGATAGGTTGTGGATGGTTGGTCTGGAAAGTGCATCAGCAACGACATTATCCTTTCCGGAGACATGTTGGATGTCAGTTGTGAACTCGGAAATGTAGGATAAATGTCTCTGCTGACGAGCTGACCAGGGATCGGAGACTTTGGAGAAGGCAAAGGACAGAGGCTTATGATCGGTGAAAGCGGTGAAAGGCCTGCCTTCTAGAAAGTATCGGAAATGCCGGACCGCCAGATACAGCGCTAGAAGTTCCCGATCAAAAGCGCTGTACTTCAGTTCGGGCGGTCTAAGGTGTTTGCTGAAAAATGCCAAGGGTTGCCAGCGGCCTTCGAGTAGCTGTTCCAGTACCCCACCCACCGCGGTGTTGGACGCGTCTACCGTGAGGGCAGTCGGGACGTCAGTCCTAGGGTGTACCAGCATCGTGGCGTCTGCCAGGGCGTCTTTGGCCTTAACGAAAGCAGCCGCAGCCTCGTCAGTCCAGGCGATGTCCTTGCCCTTACCAGCCAGCAGCGAGAACAGAGGGTTCATGATACGGGCTGCTGCAGGGATGAAACGATGGTAAAAGTTGACCATCCCAAGGAATTCCTGTAGGCCTTTGACTGTGTCGGGGCGGGCAAAATGGCGGATAGCATCCACCTTGGCGGGTAGGGGTGTTGCCCCGTCGCTGGTGATTTTGTGGCCGAGAAAATCGATAGAGTCAAGTCCGAATTGGCACTTGGACGGGTTAATCGTGAGGCCGAAATCGCGGAGGCGGGAATACAGCTGGCGGAGGTGGGAAAGGTGTTCTTGGCGGTTACGGCTGGCGATCAGTATGTCGTCCAAGTAAATGAACACGAAGTCCAGGTCTCGGCCTACCGCGTCCATCAGCCGCTGGAAGGTCTGCGCGGCGTTCTTAAGGCCGAACGGCATCCGAAGGAATTCGAACAGGCCGAATGGGGTGATAATCGCAGTTTTGGGGACGTCATCCGGATGGACCAGGATTTGGTGGTATCCCCTAACGAGGTCCACTTTGGAAAAGATGCGGGCCCCGTGTAAGTTCGCTGCGAAGTCCTGGATGTGAGGGATGGGATAGCGGTCCGGGGTGGTGGCGTCATTCAGCCTGCGGTAGTCGCCGCAGGGCCTCCACCCTCCGGTGGCTTTGGGGACCATGTGCAGGGGGGAGGCCCAGGGGCTGTCTGACCTGCGAACAATCCCCAGCTCCTCCATGTGATGGAACTCTTCCTTTGCCAGGCGGAGCTTGTCTGGAGGTAATCGTCGTGCTCGGGCATGAAGGGGTGGCCCTGTGGTAATGATGTGGTGTCATACCCCATGTGTGGGCCGAGAATTTGTAAACGAAGGTGCCAAAATCGATGGGAATTCGGCTAGGAGCTTGGCGAAATCGTCGCCAGAAAGGGTAATGGAGTCCAGGCGCGGGGCTGGTGGGCTGATTTCTCCCAGGGGATAGGTCCGGAGAGTGCTAGAGTGGACTAACCGCTTCCTTCGCAGGTCGACTAACAGGTTGTGGGCCCGAAGGAAATCGGCTCCTAGGAGTGGTCGGGCGACGGTGGCAAGGGTAAAGGTCCAGGTAAAACGGCTGCCGCCAAAGTGTAATTGAAGGGTACGGGTGCCGAAAGACCGTATCGTTGTACCGTTGGCGGCATTGAGTAGAGGACCTGGTGGCCTGTCACGAGTGTCGCGGCCTGTCGGGGGCAAAATACTGACCTCCGCTCCAGTATCAACGAGGAAATGCCGTCCAGATTTCTTGTCCTGAACGAAGAGGAGGCTCTGTCGGCGGCCAGCCGCCGTAGCCATCAGCGGCGGCTGGCCCTGGCGTTTCCCTGAAACTTGCAGGGTGGGCGGCATCGACGGGCCTCCGCACCCCACCTCTGATGGTAGAAGCACAGCTGGTCACCCGTGTCGTCGTCTGCGTTCCTGGGGCGTGGCTGCTCGGTTGCTGGGGCCGGGCGAGGCAGGCGTTGGGCTCGCGGCCTGGTGATTTGACTGACGGACGAACCGCTCTTGCGCTTGGCCCTCCACAGGACATCTGCCCGGGCGGCCACCTCACGGGGGTTGCTGAAGTCGGCATCAGCTAACAACAAGTGGATGTCATCGGGGAGCTGTTCGAGGAAGGCCTGTTCAAACATCAGGCATGGCTTGTGTCCCTCGGCCAATGCCAGCATCTCATTCATTAGGGTGGATGGGGATCTGTCCCCCAGGCCATCCAGATGAAGCAGGCGGGCGGCGCGCTCACGACGGGAGAGGCCGAAGGTCCGGATCAAAAGATCTTTGAAAGCCGGGTACTTATCTTCCTCCGGAGGCGACTGGATGAAGTCTCCAACCTGGGCGGCTGTCTCCTGGTCCAGAGAGCTAACCACATGGTAGTACTTCGTGGAGTCGGAGGTGATCTGCCGAAGGTGGAATTGCGCTTCGGCCTGGTCAAACCAGACGCTGGGCCGAAGTGTCCAAAAGGTGGGCAGCTTGAGGGCCACTGCGTTGGCTGCTGCGCTGTCGTCCATTTCGCGGGTCCAAAAGCCGTTTGGACCGTCGGGGTCACCAATGTAGCGGTTGCTACCGCGGAATAAAACAAGACTCTACTCGGAGGATTGCCAAACAGAACTGGTTTTTTTTCGTGCCTTGTGCGGGCCCTTTAAGGGAGAAAAACTCCCGCCCAAAAAAACCGGCAATGACGTAAGTCCTACGTCATCAGGACTTTCCCGCGCGCGGGTTCTCCCCGTCGCTCGGAAAGACGAGGCCCGCCGCCATCTTGGGCCTCGTCGCTCCGACGCCGCGCGACCCGACTGCCGAGCCGGTTCGCCCGACTAGACGGTGAGTCACCACATAGCCAAGTTAGAACTGAGTGGTTTATAGCAGAACTAATTCATATCCTATTAGCCTGAATGTTAGTGTTTCCTCTTGAAACATTTTCTAATTTTCTATTTAATTTTAGGCTGGAATTTACTGGATGCATTTAATTGATTACTTCTGTACTAGGTGAACCTCCTTGGTCTCAGCTGGATTTATGGTATGTACAACAGGAAGAGCGCTGAAACAAATCAGATTGTTAAATTGCAAAGTACGCATACATTTTAAAGAAGAAGCACAACAACTGAAACGGACGGTACCATCAAGAGCCTTTCATACATTAAGATGTTTGGTAATGAAGAGGCTCATTAATTGTCAAAGTCCTTTTCCCAAGTGGTTCCTAAGGCCCATATGGGAAAGGGAGATGGTCAGAAAATCATACAACATTCAACATCATGTCTGGCTTAGGTTTCGTTAAGATGGAGATAAAGGAGGATGAAGCTGTGGCTCCTGCTGGGGATTGATCTGCCAGCATCAGGGTAAAACACCACAAAGGGTGGCACTTGGAGAAGTGGGCAAGGGGGTGTTGGTGGTTGAGTAGATCTAGAGAGAGTAAGGAGCCAGTCTTGGTCTGAACCCTTTTACAAACATTCCCTTTGTTCTTACCACCTCTTTCTCCCCGCACCCCTCACTGCAAAATGAAACATGCTGGTTTTCTTGCTTCTCCAGTTCTGATGATGGGTCATTTACCTGAAGCATAAATTATTTCTTTCTCTGACCAGCTGAACATTTTCAGGAGTTTCTGTTTTTATTGAGCTCTTAAAATTTGTCATAAGCTTCTTTTTTTTGCCTTATCCTACTCAGTAAGTTCACTGGCACCCATGGGGTCCGTTTGTACTGGGAAGGTATTTGGTCAGAACCCTCAATGTCTCCGCCTTGAAAACCTTCCAACACCCCACTGGTTTGACATGGATTTACTTTCAAGTACCTATTTCCAGCCCGGTGTGGGATCACCATTGGGAACTGGTGGGCTAAGATACCAACATATTGTTGTGTGTAGTGCCAGCACCAATCCAGGCTGCCCAGAAGAAGTTGCTCAATTTCATGCAAAGTTCTTGGAATTCACACTGTCATATTTTGTACCTGGAAGGAAGCGCCTTTCCTGACAGGAGCTGCATGAAAATCTTGCAACTGCTGTGATCTTGTTCTACTGATCAATAGAAAGCTCATCAAACTTTAAAGGCCCCCTCCCCCTCCACCGTCTGCTAGCCATAAACCCATTGCTTAAAAGGCTGCCATGGAGATGTACGAAAACACAAAAGGAGGGGACGCAGTGATCATTGACCCCTCACCTGCTCTGATAGGGTCCCATCCTGAGAATAGCTGTGCTCCACTGAGAGAAATGGGATGATCAGTCAGGTAGGGATAACAACACGGGGTGTGAACTGCACAAAACAAAATACATAAATGTCAGAATGGAGGATCTGTAACTGCCTTGTTATTCTTCCATTTCTCTGACATTTGCTTGTCCATTTGCCTCTGACTGCTTGGGGGCCTACAGTACATTCGCAATCATGTGATTGTCCCTGTTTTGTTCCTTATTTCTACTCTTGTGACCTTATTAGTTGATCTTCCCCGTATATCATCCCTCCTTGTAGCTGGAATTGTTTCCTTAACCAGTATTGTTTCACTGCTTCCTTTTCTACCCATCTCTCTATCTCATGTGAAAGCCCAATGACTTCAAGTGATGAGCTGGTATTGCTGACCCTTCAACATATGTATCAGTAATAGTGGCGATATCGCTCTCCCACCTGTCTAACTGCCTTCACTTCATCCCCTATATCTCTAAAGCTCCTTGAACTAAAGTGGCTAGATTGAAGCAGCTTCACATTAGGTTCCTTTCTTTTCCAGTCTTTTTTTACCTCTGATATCCAAAGCCAATCCCCTGTCTTCCCAGCAGATTTCCTAAACCATTAATTCTGTACTCAATGTTGCCCCTCTGCATTCTGAAACTGATGCCCAGTCCTCTTCCTTTTGTCAACAGCTTTAAACTCTCCCCAAAGACACCATTTGGCCTCTCAACAAGGATATTGGTCTTGGCCCTGCTGAGGTGCACTCCATCCAGTTTGGACCCATTCTGGTTCCCAGGGGTCTCAAGCTTCCCTTCTGCACCATCTCTTTGTCCATACATTAATTTGAAGGTGAGGGACATGATCAGCCATGGTGATCTTGGTGAATAGCAGGGCAGGGTCAATGGCTGAGTGGTCCAGTCAAGAACCCACTTCTTATAAAATGCAGGAGAATTTGGGAATAGGAGGAACTAAAAAGCCTGGACTGAACATCCAGAGGCATGAGATCAATTTCCAGCATTGAAAATTGGTGTTTAAATTCAATTAAATAATCTAGAGTTAAAAGACTTGCTGGAAAATTTACAGATTACCATGAAACCACCAGATTGTCATAAAATCCTATTCAGGCTCAATAATATCTGGTCTACATGTGACTCCAGACCTATAAAAATGTCATTGACTTTGAATTGCCCTCTGAAGGGGCTCACAGACCATTTAGTTACAGTACATCAAACTTTCAATGTGCCAACGCTGTTGGAATAACGTCACCTCCAGGATTGCAGTTCCAGATGGGAGCTCACCACTGCCTTTTCAATGACTTTGAGAGAGGAGCTTTAAATGCTAACCATTCCAGCAGCAACACGAGGGAAGAAACAAGTGATTGAGTATCTCTGATTTCCTGCTGTCCACAGGGGTAAACAGATTCATCAAGGACATTGAGATGATGATTGGGGAAAGGAATTGGCTCTTCTGGCTGTGGTGGAGAGTGTGCTGGTGTTTAATCTCACCATGCTTGCTTCAGGTAAGAGGTCACATCTTCCACTGACTTTAAATTTAAAATCATCAAACTTCAGACAATCACCAAATTTCTGACCGTTCTATGTGAAATCACTTTTAACAGACAATAATATTAACCTGGTCTTTAGCAACATTTGCCCCACTGACATACGGACCTGTTGAGTACCCCGTCTGGGCAACAGCACTCGGCTGGTGTACGATCATCCTCTGCATTATGTGGATCCCCATCGTCACTACCATGAGAGTTGTCCAAGCTGAGGGCGCCACATTGTTCCAGGTGAGGGAACAACTTGAAATCCTTCAAAGAATAAATCCATGTAATTGAGCCGACTATGGTTGTTTTATTCAAACATCTTGAATCATACAAATGAGAGGGCAGTTTGGAGGAAGATGCTTGAGCTGAGGTCATTGGGCTGTGAAATGTTTCACCACCTGTGGTAAACTGAAGAATGGGATGGATATTTGTAAAGGATGGACATAAAATGAGATGTTGGGAGGGGTGAGGCTTCATGATGGAGCCCGAGGCTGAATGACCTTTTCCTTTACTGTCCAATCAGTGAAGGATCGGAGAGATTTCAGAATGTTGGTGTTGAGCTGAGTTTGGGCTTTGAGTGCTGCCCAGGCTGAGCCCACTGCCCTTTGTGTGATGCTTGGTTTGGTTTAGGGCAGTCAGTCCTGCCTCATACACAGTGTGGATGGTGCAGCTCTGACCAGAGCTCCCAGTTGTCACCTCCATATGAAACCAGAGACCAAACCAGAGTGCAGGGAGATGAGGAGAGATACAGGGCATTGACTGAGGAGCCTGACTGGAGCACACAACTGTTTCTGATATCTGATGACCCATGCCACAGTCCACACATGGCAGCTGACAGGTGAAAGAGTAAAATGATCTCTTTGATTTGCCCTGCTCTGTGCAGTGATACCCAGTGGTTTTCATGGTTTTCAGCTGCAGCGCCACTCAAATCACTACCTCAGCGGGAAACAAACCTGTGTCCCAACACCACCAGATTGTGTCATGATTCCTCGGATCCGGCCCTTGCTACAACTCAAACTGCACAATCTGCACTAAATCAGTACACAGAATGCATGTGTTACACACTTGGAGCAAGGTTAAGTGGCCACTGTAGGAGACTTCTAACCAACCAATGAAAACAGTGGAAGCCATTATCAAATCCAATGACCACTGGTATTCTGCCAGTTCCAGCAAAGCAAGCTGTGTGAGCCCATTTCATATGACACTCATTTAAACCTAGCCCCATGGTCGAGTCCATTACCGGAGTTGTTTAGATGAGTGCTGCTCCAATAGCACCCTGGAAGATTGACATCATCCAGGACAAAGTAGTCTTCTTTTGTGACACCTCATTCCCTCCCTCTGCCACAGCACACTGTAGCTCCAGTGCTCACCATCTGCAAAATGTGCTGGAGCAACTCACCACCTCTTCTTTCACAACACCTGATGAACCACAAATTCTCCTTGCTAAAAGGCATTCTCTGCAATCTCATGGGGCACCGCTACCTGCAAGGAACACACTATTCTGACTTCGAAGTATATCGGTGTTCCACCCTTGTTACAGTTCTGGGGAAGGACCTTCTTCATGCACACTGTGATGGGGCAAGGGTGGCTCTCACTAGCTCCTTAGGGGCATGAAGGGTGGGCTGACCTCCCAGTGATGCCTTTATCTCATGAATGATTGAAAATGAAGAAACAAATATTCATATTCCACTATAGCTCCCGTGTACCTTCTAATGTAGCGAGAGTTTCCCACCTGGAGTGCATTGCCTGATGCTGCTTTTTTTTCAGATGCAACACATTTTTTAGATTATCTCAATGTTTGTATGCACCCTCATGAATGGAAGATTAGACATCAGAGTGAAATCTCTATGATAAATATACAAGGTGAATATAAGCTGCCATGTTTTGAAGTGAAGCAAAAACCTGAATGGGTTCTGGGATTTTCCTGGTTGAAAGTTAAACATGGGGGTGGGGTCGGAAAGCAAACAGAATGTCTGAAGTGCTTCACTTTTCTTTCCACAGAAACTTTCCGCTGTTTGTGCATCAGGTCTTGATTTGAGTCTGTACTCTGAACAGCACAGAGGGAAAAGATACCGAAACAAGTCTGATCTGCAGAATGGAGATGAGCCAAGAAAAAAGGAACTAAAGATGATCTAGGGCTGGTGGCGGGGGGGAGGCAGTCGGGGAGATAGAGAGAGAGAGAGATAAGCAAGAGAGTGAGATAAGCAAGAGAGTGATTAACAAAAAGCGACACCTTTTATACCTGAGATAAGAGGTGCTCCTGAGCTAACAATAGTCCAATCAAAAAACCTATTAGATACCTGTGGCCAAACCAACCAATGAGAACACATATATTCACCTGATGGACGAACCAATAAGCTAGGAAGTGGCCATTCCTTGTGCAGCCACTTGAGGTGTATTAAACACTATACATGTTAAAAAAAACTAATTAAAACAGTCGAATCCAACAGTGGGTTGGGTCCAGGGGTGATTACTGAGCATTAGAGATCCTGCATCATGACCTTTTATTCATACCCCACATGACTCTGGGGTTAATGTATGGGATTCCAGCTGCTGCATAATGTGGACAAGAACTTCTCAATAACTCCTGTCCACAGTTCACAGTGGCTGAGTTGCCTTAAATAAGCTATAAATTATGGCAAAGATCGGAGGGACCTGATCCACTTAGTGACACACTGAGGGAACATTATCCAAAACACTCACCCAATCTGATTTCCTGCAGGCTGGTGGTGATCAGGGCTTGGCTGCCTTTGGTATTTGAACTCTGTCTGGACCCTTCATTTAGCCACGTTACCAGTTCTGGTCACCACAATAAAGGAAGGAGGTGGAGGCTTTGGAGAGGGTGCAGAAGAGGTTCGCTAGGGCACAGAACATTCTGAAGGGGGGGGTGAGAAGCCAGAGGTCATGGCCCATATTGGTAACAACAATATAGACAGGAAGAAAGAGAGGGGCCTACAAGGTGAATGTAGGGAGTTAGGCAGTACATTAAGAAGCAGGACCTCTAGGGTTGTAACCTCGGGATTACTCACTATGTCACGTACCTGTGAGGGTAGGATTAGGAGGATAAGACGAATGAATGCGTGGCTGAAGAGCTGGCGCAAGTGTGAGGGCTTCAGCTACTTGGACCATTGGGATCTCTTCTGGGCAGAGGTGACCTATACAAGAGAGACAGTTTGCATTTGAACTGGAGGAGGAACCAATAGCATTGTTGGGAGGTTTACTAATGCCACTCTGGAGCATTTAAGCTAGTCTGTAGAGAGGTGGGACCCAACGTAGTAGTGTATCACATGAGAAAGATGAAGCCAATGTAGAGGTTAAGACAAGCAAGTCCAGTAGGCAGGCTAGGCAGGGACAGAACATGGAGCACGGGTGGTTAGGTAGGCTAAGCTGCATTTATTTTAATGCAAGAAGCCTGACAGGTAAGGCAGGTGAACTCGGAGCATGGGTCGGCACTTGGGATTGTGATATTATAGCTATTATAGAAACATGGTTGAGGGATGGGCAATACTGGCAGATCAATGTTGTGATGTGTTTATGTATTTTTATATGATAAAGAGGTGAGAACATGAAATTTCTCTGCATTAAAGTCAGTGGAACTAATTTTCAGAAGCCCATCAAAATGTACTTACTGTATGGTGCAATTATCATGTATCCAAGAAATTTCAATTTTATAGAATAATTGATGACGTTAATTATTTGAACTGGTATATAAAGGACTAGTTGTAATGGATAATTAATTGATTGTCAATTAATTATGCAATTAACAATTGATTGATAATCAATTATAATTAACTATAATTGACTGTCCCAGGTTCAATAAGGCTGGCTATGCCAGTTACCCTGAGACTGTTCCATTGTCCTGATATTGCCAGTTATTCTGAGACCACCCATGCCAATTACACACTAAATATACCACATAAAGGCAGTGGTCATATGTTGAATAAACATGCACAGCAAATAACATGAGATTCAATTCTTATGTCCCCTGCAACAACACTGGAAACCCATTCTAATGCTGTGATTGGGTTTCCCAGTGGTGTCAAGTTTTTTGATTAGACATACCTAAGCACACTTCATTGTGTAAATGGGGATACTATTCTTTCCAACATATTTGTTCAACTTGTTATTTGATAATTATGGTACTGTGGCTCCAGTGAAATGATGTGAGAAAGCTTGTAGGTTAATTTGTGTGTAGAGATGCACAAAGTCTAGAGACTTGAAGATTCTTTCCCATTGGTGGCCTATATGAGAATTTGCAGCTAAAAGAATCCAACATTAGCTATTTCTGCTCAGTTTTCAGGAGATCAGTTTCTTTGGTAATAGTGGTGCAGAGTCTCTTTATAAAACCATAGACAGACTCCATGTGTGTGAGCAACATAAATAATCATAGATCTCATTATGATTGAAGTGATTTACTTTCACCGGCTGGGCACTATTTGATCAGAGCGCATCACTCACCTTGCAAATTCAATTTGTTAATTTCAATGGAATGAAAGTTAGGTGCATCTTGAACATGAACCAAGGGCCATTCCAAAAACCTGAACACATAATTTAGACTGCTTCTTCAGTGGAGTACTACAGAGTGCTGCATTGTTTATATCTTTTACATGAAATATTAAAATTTGTCTGCACTGTCGGGTGAATGTAAAAGCCCCATCTTGAAAAAAACTGAGCAGTGTCCCAGCCAACATGTATTACTTAGCCAAGACTACCACAAAGCAATAAGTTGTCATGGGACATAATCCCTATCTGTGGATAAATTGCTGTATTCTCCTACACTTTCCTCCAAGTGATTCCACATCTAAGACTATTTCGCTGTCTGCAAAACATGGAAGGTCCTAAGATCCTGAATGGTCCTTGTTAATGTGAGCAGTTTAATATCAATATTATATAAAATGTTTTGACATGTACAGTATTTGTCACTAATAATGCCATGGATTGTTGAACATCAAACTTCTGTCACCATCTCCGGGACTAGGCAGATCTGTACCACTGAAAAGGTACTCTCTCAATCAGCAAAAAAAATCTAATGAAAAATATGGGAAAAGGTATTGTAAACCAAAATGTGTTGTGAAAGATTATGTTGGAAACATTCCTGAAAAAGGTAGATTAAAAAGGATGAGAAAGAGGGAGAGATAATAAAGGTGATAGGAATACTAAAATAACCAAAGTAGTTCCAGCAGCAGGGACAAAATAAATGTGTTTAGCGAAACAGTCTGAAAAAGACAACACAAGAGCAGGGCAGAATACAAAAGTAGAATATACTTCTTGGATACATGATAACTGTACCATACAGTAAGTACATTTTAATAGGCTTCTGAAAATCAGTTCCACTGACTTTAATGCAAAGAAAATTCCTGCTCTCACTCTTTATCACAATTATGACATCCAGCCAGCAACTTCCTGCATTGTGTAATGCATTAGTAAATTTTGATGAAGTGCAATTTGTTAGTGGCCAGCATCAGTTGAAGTTGTCCTGCTTCAATTAAAATTATGCAGGAAGGTGGTTGCTGCTTGCAACCTCTGGTAGAATCCATTCCATATGTTTGAGCAGCTTGTTAAAAGCATGGGCAGGAAACAGGATCCCTGATTTTCAGACTGGCTTCTGGATACTTGATGTGGAGTGGAGGTGAGGGTCTGCCCTGAGCAAAGCTCCTGGAAGCCATACAGGGCAATAACGATGCCCCAGTTCAAGCAGGCCGCACTACTGGTAACTGCCAAGATCAAAGCACTCAGGATATGCAGATGGTGCCCAAAAGGAATTTAATGAACTCATATGCCTGAGTCAAGGTCAATAAACCACCAAATCCAACACACAGTTCTCATGCCACTCCATGCAATAAACTGCTGTCACTCAACTAACAATTAGGTTAACAAGAAAGTAGATGATGGATGTTGTCTACATGGACTTTAGTAAGGCCTTTGACAAGGTCCCACATGGGAGGTTAGTTCAGAAGGTTCAGACACTAGGTATCCATGGAGAGGTTGTAAACTGGATTCGAAAATGGCTGTGTGGGAGAAGACAGAGAGTAGTAGTGGATGTTTGTTTCTCAGACTGGAGGCCTGTGTTACGGATTAGGTTACTTTTTGGTGAATGTCCCTTTAAGACATAGCACAGTAGTGTGTGTGTGTGTGTGTGTGTGTGTGTGTGTGTGGGTGTGTGTGGGTGTGTGTCTGTGTGTGTGGGTGTGTGTGTGTGTGTGTGTGTATGTGTGTGTGGTGTGATTACAACAACAACAGGAGATAAGGACGTGCTGATGTTTTGGAGCAGACAGTCAGAGAAGAGAGAGAAGGAGAGGGACACCCTGCCTGCTGGTCTCTGTATCGATGGATGAAAAACAATAACTGTGTCTGTCACTACAATCCACGTATGGATTTTTGGAATAATCCAGTGGAGTCCACTTTGTCGTTAACCTGTAGAAGGAAACAGAAAATGTTTTGAACGATGGGACATGGCTAAAAATGAAGATGGGGATTTTGATAAATTGAAAGAATTGATTTTAGTGGAAGACTTTAAAAAGTGTGTCCCAGCTGAAATAACAACATATCTAAATGAAAAGGAGGTGGCAACTGTGCAAGAAACTGCTAGGTTGGCAGATGATTATGCTTTAACTCATAAATCCAAATGGGGAAAAACTAAAACCTTTCAGAAGAGTTATAAGGACAATCCAGGTAAACCGGAGATTAAATTGGGAAGTAATCAAAAAGGGAAAGATGAAAAGAAGCCAGTGTTGGAGAAACCTGCTGAGCGTACTTGTTATTACTGTAAGAAACCTGGTCATGTGATAGCTAATTGTTCCCTCTTCAAGAAAAGGAAAGAAAAGGAGGCCGTGCCAAATGCTTGTTTTCACACAGTTAAACACGAAAATCAAAGGGTTTAGGAGATGTTGTTAAAGATCAGTTCTTGCCCGAAGTAAAGGCTGAAAAGTTGGATGAGGTGAGGAAGGAATTCCGTTCTTATGTATCAGAGGGTTTTGTTTTACTGAATGCTGGGTCACCCCAAGCGCCAGTGAAAATCCTTAAAGATACTGGGGCTTCCCAATCTATCTTGCTGGACAGTGTTTTAAATTTTGGTGAAGAAACTGATACTGGTGAGGTAAATTTAGTGCAAGGCATCACAGGTGACACTATGTCTGTATCTTTGCACCAGGTGTTTTAAAGTCAAAGTTCATAGAAGGACCTGTTGAGATAAGGATACGACCTAGTTTATCAGTGGAAGAAGTTTCTTTGTTATTAGGGAATGACCTTGCAGGTGGAGAACTTGTCCCTGTGGTACGGTTAACCACCAAACCGAGGGTTGGTGAGTCCAAGAACGATCCAGACGTTTACCCATCCTGTGCAGTGACTTGAGCTAGGGCTAAAGAATTTGCCAAGGCCGATAGTCCTGTGCAGTCTGATGTTGTTGCCTGTGACAGCCCTAAACAGGAGGCAAATTATGATGACTTGGCTGAGACTTTTCTGTCTTTACTGGAGTATCAAAATCCTTGTGTTGGGCCTGAATATAAAGATTTGTCTCTGTCCAGGAAAGAATTTATGGTGGAGCAGACTAAAGACCCTGTGCTTACGAATTGAGAGAAAAAGCAGTCTCAAGTGATGAGATTGAGAAAGTGCCAATTGGATATTATGTCGAAAATGGAGTGTTAATGAGGAAGTGGAGACCTCCTCATGTCCCTGCTAGTGAGGAATAGGAAGTTATTCACCAGGTTGTGGTTCCTAAAGTTTATAGGAAAGAGATTTTGAACCTGGCCCATAGTATGCCTTTAGGTGGTCATTTTGGTGTGAATAAAACTGTAAGAAAGATTTTGAAACAATTCTATTGGCCTGGTTTGAGGAAGGATGTGGTGATGTTTTGTCAAACCTGTCACACATGTCAGATGGTAGGTAAACCAAATCAAAGTCCCCCTGTGGTTCCTTTGAAGCCTATTCCTGCTTTTGGTGAACCCTTTTCGAAGGTGATTGTGGACTGTGTTGGCCCATTGCCAGAGTCTAAAGCTGGGAATCAGTATTTGTTAACCAACATGTGTACAACTTCTAGACTTCCAGAGGCAATACCACTCAGAAATATTTAGACCAAGACTGTGTCAAAGGCTCTTTTAAAATTTTTGACTTTGGTTGGTTTGCCAAAAGAAATCCAATCTGACCAGGGGAGTAATTTTACGTCTGGTTTATTTCAACAATTAGTCTATGAGCTGGGAGCAAAGCAGATTATATCATTTGCATATCACCCAGAATCTCAGGGAGCTCTGGAGTGATTTCATTCTACTCTCAAAAATATTCTGAAGATTTATTGCTTTGAAAATACAAAGGATTGGGATGAAGGAGTTCATTTGCTTTTGTTTGCAGTGAGAGAGTCAATACAGGAGTCCTTAGGATTCAGTCCTTTTCAACTTGTACTTGGACATTGGGTCAAGGACCTTTAGAATTGTTAAAGGAACAATGGGTTAATGAGGAAATGCATTTGAGTTTGTTGAACTATGTTCAAAAATTTAAAACTTGGCTGGAAAAAGTATGTCAGCTGCCGAGAGAGAATTTGAAAACCAGCCAAACGAGAATGAAAACATGTTTTGATAAACATGTTCGGCCAAGGTCATTTACGGAAGGGCAAAAGGTGTTAGTACTGTTCCCTAGTCAAAATAACCCACTGGAAGCTCATTTTAGTGGGCCATATATTGTTGAATCAAAATTAAATAATTGAACTATGTGTGGCGACTCACCGTCTAGTCAGGCGAACCGGCTCGGCAGTCGGGTCGCGCGGCGTCGGAGCGACGAGGCCCAAGATGGCGGCGGGCCTCGTCTTTCCGAGCGACGGGGAGAACCCGCGCGCGGGAAAGTCCTGATGACGTAGGACTTACGTCATTGCCGGTTTTTTGGGCGGGAGTTTCTCTCCCTTAAAGGGCCCGCACAAGGCGGGAAAATAAACCAGTTCTGTTTAAGCATGCTTAAACCTTATTTCGAGAGAAGTCCAGCTGTGGCCATGCTGGATACTGTGGATGGTGTTCCTAGGATATCTGAAGTTGATATTAGGGAAGGCCAATTTAGACCAAATATCGTTTCATTGAAACTGAGAAACCAAAACATCCTGGAGAATCTTGAAACAAAGTTGGACCATTTACAAGTTTCGCAAAAACAACAGATGAGACAATTAATATTAAGATTTAAAGATTTGTTCCAGATGTTCCAAACAGAATGTCGATAATTAATCATGATACTGACATTGGGGATGTAAAGCCAATCAAACAACACCCATAACGAATGAATGTGGAAAAGAGTAAACTTGTTGACCAAGATTGAATATATGTTAGAGAATGATATTATTAGACTTTCCACTTCAAATTGGAGTTCACCCTGTGTTATTGTGCCTAAGCCAGATGGAACTATTAGATTTTGCACGGATTATAGAAAAGTGAATGCTGTAATGAAATCAGATGCTTACCCTATCCCTAGGGTGGATGATTACATAGACAGAGTGGGAAAGACTAAATTTCTTACAAAGATTGACCTATTAAAAGGGTATTGGTGTGTTCCATTAACAGATCAAGGAAAGGAGATTGCTGCTTTTGTAACCCCTTCAGGATTGTATGAATACAATGTTTTGCCATTTGCAATGAAAAATGCTCTGGAAACATTTCGAAGAATGATTAATTCAGTGATTCAGTGTTAAAACATACAGATGCCTACATTGACGACTTAGTGACAGGAAATGATACATGGGAAGATCACATCTCTGCGTTAAAAAGATTGTTTGAAAGACTTTCTGAAGCCAACCTTACAGTTAACTTGGCTAAAAATGAATTTGGCCATGCCACTGTGACGTATCTTGTTTATGTCGTAAGTCAAGACAAAAGTTCAAGGAATATCTGAATTCCCCGTTCCTACGGGTACAGAGACTGTTAGAAGATTTCTGGGAATTGTTAATTATTATCACAAATTTTGTAAAAATTTTGCTGATATTGCTCTTTCCCTAACTAATCTTCTGAAAAAGGGAGTGTAGTTTGTTTGGACAGATCCTTGTCAAGAAGCATTTGAGAAGCCGAAAGCCATTATGCTACCATCCTGTGCTCAAATCACCTGATTTTGAAAAGCAATTTTCATTAGCAGTTGATGCCAGTGATGAAGCTGCAGGAGCTATGTTGTTGCAGAAGGGTGACTGTGATTATATTGACCATCCTGTAGCTTACTTTTCAAAGAAATTTAATGAGCATCAAAAGAATTATTCCACCATAGAGAAAGAATTACTGTCGCTTGTTTTAGCCTTGCAGCATTTCAGTGTATATGTTTGCACTGCTCGGAAACCACTGACTGTGTATACGGATCATAATACATTGGTGTTTCTGAGCCGAGTGAAAAACAAGAACAGAAGGTTGTTAAACTGGAGTTTAATTTTGCAAGAGTTTGATCTCATGATAACTCACATTAAAGGCAAAGGTAATATAATTGCTGATTGCCTTTCCCGATGTTAAATGGGAAAAATGTATCTTTACTAATCCGATATTCTGTAATTGTGTAGAATGATAATTATTAACACATTACTAACTGTATGCGCAGTTAAAAATTTTGCTCTTGTAGATCAAAATTTTTTTTAGGTGGGGGGTGTTACGGATTAGGTTACTAGTTGGTGAATGTCTCTTTAAGACATAACACAGTAGTGTGTGTGTGTGTGTGTGTGTGTGTGTGTGTGTGTGTGTGTGTTTGGAGCAGGCAGTCAGATAAGAGAGAGAAGGAGAGGGACACCCTGCCTGCTGGTCTCTGTATCGAAGGATGAAAAACAATAACTGTGTCTGTCACTACAATCCACATATGGATTTTTGGAAATAATCCAGTTGAGTCCACTTTGTCGTTAACCTGTAGAAGGAAACAGGTATTTCTGTGGACGGCCATGATTCAAATGCCTTTTGGGGTGGCAGATACTTTGGAACAAAGCAATGGAGACCTTCGGAGACTGAGGTGTCATGTGGGTTCCATCGTGAAACATTTGGATTTCGTAACTTCTCCCTATTGTTTTCTCTACATCTTCTCTTCAGTCAACGGAGGTTTTTGCAAAAGCCTTTGCTCACGTTTCACCTTATGGCTTGCTGAACTGAACTTTGAGAACTATTCCTGGACTTGGAGTTTGGGAATTTGCCACACACACATTTCGGGTTTAGTTTTGGGGTTAATGCTTAAGATCTAACATTCTTACTTCCAACATTCTAACATTTTTATTTTTATTTTTCTTATTATCATAAGTAGTATTAATAAAATAGTTTCTAATACTTATACATGACTTGGTGTGTTTCTTTTGTTGCTGGTATGTAACACCTGTGACTAGTGGTGTGCCTCAGGGATCTGTGCCGGGTCCATTGTTTTTTGTTGTCTTTATCAATGATCTAGATGACAATGTGGTAAATTGGATCAGCAAGTTTGCTGATGACACTAAGACCTAAGATTGGAGGCGTTGTGGACAGCGAGGAAGACTTTCTAAGCTTGCAGAAGGATCTGGATCAACCGAAAAAATGGGCCAGAAAAAGGCAGATGGAATGTAATGCAGACAATTGTGAGGTGTTGCATTTTGGAAGGACAAATCAAGGTAGGACATACACAGTAAATGGTAGGGCACTGAGGAGTGTGGAGGAACTAAGGGATCTGGGAGTTGAGATACATAATTCCCTGAAAGGGGCATCACAGGGAGACAGGGTTGTAAAGAAGGCTTTTGGCATCCTAGCATTTATAAATCAAAGTATTGACTATAGGAGTTGGGATGTTATGGTGAGGTTGCATAAGACATTGGTGAGGCCAAATTTGGAGTACTGTGTGCAGTTCTGGTCACCTAACTATAGGAAGGATATCAGTAAGATTGAAAGAGTGCAGAGAAGATTTACTAGAATGTGTCCGGGTCTTCAAGAGTTGAGTTACAGGGTAAGATTGAACAGGTTAGGACTTTATTCCTTGGAGCGCAGAAGAATGAGGGGAGATTTGATAGAGGTTTACAAAATTATGAGGGGTACAGACAGAATAAATGCGAATAGGCTCTTTCCAGCTAGATTAGGAGAGGTAAGTATGAGAGGACATGGCTTTAGGGTGAAAGGGGAAAGATTTAGGGGGAACATTAGGGAGAACTTTTTCACTCAGAGAGTGGTGGGAGTGTGGAACGAGCTGCCATCTCACGTGGTAAATGCAGGCTCACTCTTAAGTTTTAAGAATAAATTGGATAGATACATGGACGGGAGAGGTCTGAAGGGTTATGGACTGGGTGCAGGTCAATTGCATTAGCGGAATAAAGTTTCGGCACAGACTAGAAGGGCAGAATGGCCTGTTTTCTGTGCTGTAGTGTTCTGTTTTCTATGGTTCTATCTGTCTGCCAATCAGAACCCCCCATCACCACTATTCATAATACCCAGCACATAATCAATGACCTTGACGTTTGTAAGGATGGTGTACAACAGGCTGACATGCTAGGGCATGTCAATGTAAGGAAAGGGGATGTGCTGGAACTTTTGAAAAACATTAGGATAGATAAATCACCGGGGCTGGATGGGATATATCCAAGGTTATTATGGGAAGCGAGGGAAGAGATTGCTGCACCTTTGGTGACGATCTTTGTGTCCTCACTGGCCACAGGAGTAGTGCCAGATGAATGGAGGGTGGCAAATATTGTTCCTTTGTTTAGGAAAGGGAGTAGGGATAACCGTGGGAATCACAGACCAGTGTGTCTTACTTCTGTGGTGGGCGAATTACTGGAGATGATTCTTAGAGACAGGATTTATGGGCATTTAGAGAAACATAGGCTGATTAGGGACAGTCAACATGGCTTTGTGAGGGGCAGGTCGTGTCTCACGAGCCTGATTGAATTCTTTGAGGATGTGAAAAAGCATATTGATGAAGATAGAGCAGTGGATGTGGTGCACATGAATTTTGGTAAGGCTCTTGATAAGGTTCCTCATGGAAGGCCTATTCAGAAAGTCAGAAGGCATGGGATCCAGGGAAACTTGGCTGTGTCGATTCAGAATTGGCTCGCCCATAGAAGACCAGAGGGTGGTAGTAGATGGAGCGTATTCTGCCTGGAGGTCGGTGACAAGTGGTGTTCTGCAGAGATCTGTTCTGGGACCCCTGCTCTTTGTGATTTTTGCAAATGACTTGGATGAGGATGTGGAAGGGTGGGTTAGTAAGTTTGCTGATGATACAAAGGTTGGTGGTGTTGTGGATAGTGTAGAAAGTTGCTGGAGATTACAACAGGATATTGATAGAATGCAGAGCTGGCTGAGAAGTGGCAGATGGAGTTCAACCTGGATAAGTTTTGGATCACTGGGATCTCTTCTGGGGAAGCTGGGACCTGTACACAATGGATGGGTTACACCTGAACTCGAGGGGGACCAATATCCTGGCAGGCAGGTTTGCTAGTGTGGTTCAGGAGGGTTTAAACTAGTTTGCGAGGGGGATGGGAACCAGAGGGGTAGGTCAGTGGAAGAAGTAAAGTCATATCTAACAAAAAGAGAGGCTTTGAGGAAGGAGAAGCAGAGTATAGGGTATAAAAGTAGAAAGGTGGATGGGTTAAAGTGCATTTACTTAAATGCAAGTATCAGGAATAAGGGTGATGAACTAAGAGCTTGAATGAATACGTGGAACTATGATATTGTGGCTATTGCAGAGACTTGGCTGTCACCAGGGCAGGAATGGATACTGAATATTCCTGGATTTCAGTGTTTTAAAAGGGATAGGGAGGGGGGGAGAAGAGGAGGACGGGTGGCGTTACTAGTCAGGGATACTACTACAGCTGCAGAAAGGGTGGATAATGTCGAATGATCCTCTCTAGAGTCAGTATGGGTGGAAGTTAGGAACAAGAAAGGAGCAGTTACTCTACTGGGAGTATTTTATGGGCCCCCTGGTAGCAGCAAGGATACTGAGGAGCAGATTAGGAGGCAGATTTTGGAAAGGTGCAAGAATAACAGGGTTGTTATCGTGGGAGACTTCAACTTCCCAAATATTGATTGGCACCTGCTCAGTACCAAAGGTTTAGACGGGGCAGAGTTTGTTAAATGTGTTCAGGACAGATTCCTGTCACAGTGTGTTGACAGGCCAACTAGAGGGAACGCCATATTAGATCTAGTATTAGGTAATGAACTGGGTCAGGTGACAGAGCTCTCAGTGGGTGAGCATTTGGGGGACAGTGATCACCGCTCCATAACCTTTAGCATTGTCATGGACAAGGATAGGAGCAGAGAGGACGAGAAGATATTTAATTGGGGAAGGGCAAATTATGAGGCTATAAGGCTAGAACTTGTGAGTGTGAATTGGCATGACATTTTTGAAGGGAAATGTACTATGGAGATGTGGTTGTTGTTCAGGGATCTCTTGCAGGATGTTAGGGATAAATTTGTCCCTGTGAGGTGGAGAAGGAATGGCAGGGTGAAGGAACCATGGGTGACAAGAGAGGTGGAACAACTAGTTAGGAAGAAGGCGGCAGCATACATAAGGTTTAGGAAGCAAGGATCAGATAGGTCTCTCGAGGAATATAGGGTAGCAAGGAAGGAACTTAAGAAGGGGCTGAGGAGAGCAAGAAGGGGACATGAAAAGGCCTTGGTGAGCAGGGTTAAGGAAAAGCCCAAGGCTTTTTTCACTTATGTGAAGAGCAGAAGGATGATGAGAGTGAAGGTAGGACCGATTAGAGACAAAGGTGGGAAGATGTACCTGGAAGCTGTGGAAGTGGGTGAGGTTCTCAATGAATACTTCTCTTCAGTATTCACCAAGGAGAGGGGCCTAGATGACGCTGAGGGCACTGTTGGTAAGGTTAATGTTCTGGAGCATGTAGATATCAAGAGGGAGGATGTGTTGGAGCTGTTAGAAAATATTAGGACATATAAGTCCCCGGGGCCTGATGGAATATTCCCCAGGCTGCTCCGCGAGGCAAGAGAGGAGATTGCTGAACCGTTGGCTAGGATCTTTGAGTCCTCGTTGTCCATGGGAATGGTACCGGAGGATTGGAGGGTGGCAAATGTTGTCTCCTTATTCAAAAAAGGAAGTAGGGATAGTCCAGGGAATTATAGACCAGTGAGCCTTACATCTGTAGTGGGCAAGCTGTTGGAAAAGATTCTTAGAGACAGGATCTATGGGCATTTAGAGAATCATGGTCTGATCAGGGACAGCCAGCATGGCTTTGTGAAGGGCAGATCATGTCTCACAAGCCTGATGGTGTTCTCTAAGGATGTGACAAGGAAGATTGATGAGGGTAGTGAAGTAGATGTGGTCTATATGGATTTTAGTAAGGCATTTGACAAGGTTCCACATTGTAGGCTTCTTCAGAAGGTCAGAGGGCAGGGGATCCAGGGAAGCTTGGCCATGTGGATGCAGAATTGGCTTGCCTGTAGAAAACAAAGGGTTGTGGTGGAGGGAGTGCATTCAGATTGGAGGGCTATGACTAGCGGTGTCCCACAAGGATCAGTTCTGGGACCTCTACTTTTCGTGATTTTTAATAATGACTTGGATGAGGGGGTGGAAGGGTCGGTTGGCAAATTTGTAGACAACAAAAGGTTGCTGGTGTTGTGGATAGTGTGGAGGACTGTCAAAGATTGCAGGGGGACATTGATAGGATGTAGAGCTGGGCTGAGAAGTGGCAGATGGAGTTCAATCCAGAGAAGTGTGAGGTGGTACACTTTGGAAGGACAAACTCCAAGGCAGAGTACAAAGTTAATGGCAGGATTCTGGGGAGTGTGGAGGAGCAGAAGGATCTGGGGGCTTCATATCCACAGATCCCTGAAAGTTGCCTCACAAGTGGATAGGTTAGTTAAGAAAGTTTATGGGATGTTAGCATTCATAAATCATCAGATTGAGCTTAAGAGCCATGAAGTAATGATGCAGCTCTACAAAGCTCTGGTTAGACCACACTCAGGGTACTGTGTCCAGTTCTGGTTGCCTCTTTATAGGAAGGATGTGGAAGTGTTGGAAAGGGTACAGAAGAGATTTACCAGGATGCTGCCTGGTTTAGAGAGCATGGATTATGAGCAGAGACTAAGGGAAGTCGGGCTTTACTCTTTGGAGAGAAGGAGGATGAGAGGAGACATGATAGAGGTATACAAAATATTAAGAAGAATAGATAGAGTAGACAGCCAGTGCCTCTTTCCCAGAGCACCAATACTCAATATAAGAGGGCATGGCTTTAAAGTAATGGGTGTGAAGTTCAAGGGACATATCAGATGGAGGTTTTTTACCCAGAGAATGGTTGGGGCATGGAATGCGCTGCCTGGGGCGGTGGTGGAGGCAGGTACATTGGTCAAATTCAAGAGATTGCTAGATAAGCATATGGAGGAATTTAAAATAGAGGGATATGTGGGAGGAAGGGGTTAGATAGTCTTAGGCAAGGTTTAAAGGCCGGCACAATGTTGCGCTGGACTTTCTATGATTCTATGAAGTGTAAAGTGATACACTTCGGGAGATCGAATTTGAAGGCAGAATACAAAGTTAATGGCAGGACTCTTAGCAGTGTGGAGGAACAGAGGGCTCTTGGGGTCCACGTCCATAGGTCCCTCAAGGTTGCCACGCAGGTCAATAGGGTTGTTAAGAAGGTGTATGGAGTGTTGGCCTTCATTAGTCGGGATATTGAGTTCAAGAGCTGTGAGGTGATGTTGCAGCTCTATAGAACTCTGGTCAGACCACACTTGGAGCATTGTGTTCAGTTCAGGTCACCTCATTATAGGAAGGATGTGGAAGCTTTAGAGAGGGTGCAGAGGAGATTTACCAGGATGTTGCCTGGATTGGAGAGCATGTCTTATGAGGATAGGCTGAATGAGCTAGGGCTTCTCTCTTTGGAGAGAAGGAGGGTGACTTGGTAGAGGTGCACAAGATGATGAGAGGCATAGATTTAGTGGACAGTCAGAGACTTTTTCCCAGAGTGACAATTGCTAACACAAGGGGACATAATTTTAAGATGATTGGAAGAAAGTATAAGGGGGATGTCAGGGGTACGTTTTTTACACAGAGAACGGTGGGTGCATGGAACGCACTGCCTGCAGAGGTTCTGGGGGCAGATACATTAGGGACACTTACGAAACTCTTAGATGCATGAATGATAGAGAAATGGGGGGCTATGTGGGAGGGAAAGGTTTGATAGATCTTAGAGCAGGATAAAATGTCGGCACAACATTGTGGGCTGAAGGACCTGTGCTGTGCTGTAATGTTCTATGTTCTAACACCCCAAGCCTTGCAACTGTTTCTCACAGCTCACGGACACTCTCAGCAGTTTGAGCATGGTGGGCACATCATCCAGACACGTGTAAGAAAAGATGGCTGCAGGTTACCCAAGCTCGTGCCTTTCTACTTTCTGGTGATCAAGAATTTCAATCTGCCCATACCCTGACTGCTGAGCAACAGGAGATTGATGAAGGCAGCATCTGATCAATTGCCTTGACAATCGGAAATTCCAACTTGGATACTGAGACTTCTTTCATTGTAGATGAGAATTTAAATGGTAGGTTTGAATTTGGTGATGCACCTGTCATGTGTGGCCTGTAACCAGAGCCACAGTATGCAGCTTCCCATAGACTTGGTTGTATACGAGTTCTACTGAAGAGAATTCATGAGAACCTCAGATATGCATGCTATAGACAAAGTCTGGTGAGCATGTAAATGTTTGGACAGGCCTCTCTGAAAGCATGTTTGCAATGTCAGAGTCATGATTTGGTCCAGATCTCTCTGTGGACATGACTTTGATTGGACTCATTTTCTCCAGCAGGGTAGTGATGCCCAACTCTGCATCAATACTTACAAACACAATCCTGAATAGTGTCTCACAATGTTGATATTTATGATCCCACTCCTCCAGATGATTCAGAAGAGCACTTTGGGAGTTCCAATGATGTCTCATCGTTTTAAAAATACTTTGCATTTTTTTAACCAAAGTGGATGATCTCAGATTTATTCTCATCTGCCCGAACACATTTTCCTTATCAAAATCCTTCCTAATTCTACTATTATTTTCTTAGTACCCTTTTATACTTCTTTAAAGTAGGTGTCAGCATTTTCCCTATAACTAATGTCATGCTAACTGCCTCCCTATTTCCTTTCTCTCTCCCTTCCAAAAGCACAGGGTCATATTTGACACCTTCCAATCTATGGGAACTGTTCTCAAATCTGCATAATTCTGGAAGATGGCAACCAATGCATCCACTCACTTCACATCCACCTCCTTCAAAACTCTAGAATGCAGTTCATCTACTCTTGCAAATTTATTTATTAACTTTTTTCATATTTTTACTTATGTTAATTTGTTTGAGCTCCTCATTTCCAGTAGACTGCAGTTTTCCACTATTTTAATGAGGACATATACAAAATGTTTAATTTCTCTGCCATTTCCTTGTGCCCCAGTATAATTTATCCTATAATTTTCAAGGGACCATATTAACTTTTGCTAATATAGTCTGTCTCACTAACTTATGCATTGGTGAGACTGAACTTAGAGTATTGTGTGAAGTTCTGATCACCTACCTGCAGGAAAGACATCAATAAGCTTGAAAGAGTGCAGAGAAAGTTTACAAGGACGTTGCCAGGACTTGAGGACCAGAGTTATAGGGAAAGCTTAAATAAATAAGGACTTTATTCCCTGGAGCGCAGAAGAATGAAGGGAGATCTTATAGAGGTATACAAAATTATGACTTGTATAGATAGGGTGAATGCATGCAGGTGAGACTAGAACTAGAGGACATAGGCTTAGGATGAAAAGTGAAATATATAAGGGGAATCTGAAGGGAAACTTCTTCACTCAGAGGGTGGTGCGAGTGTGGAACAAGCTGCCAGCAGAAGTGATAGATGCGGGTTCAATTGTAACATTTAAGAGAAGTTTGGATGGGTACATGGATGGGAGGGGTTTGGAGGGATATGGTCTGGGTGCAGGTGTCGTGGTTACCCGCAATAAATAGATGACCAGGAGAAGCAGAAGATTACTCAAGAATTAAACTTTAATTTGCAAACAAAAGTTGTGACAGCCAGACAGTCAGTTACCAGTCACCCTCTGACTATTGCTCTCTCTGACTGCCCCTGAGCAAAGCTCGAGGGCCTTTTTTTATACCTTTTTCATAGCTCAATTACATTGTTACAATCCATCATGTCCTCTCTTACCTTCACAGTTCCATCCTTCACCATTTGCCTCCTTTCACAGTTGTCTCCTGGCTCACAACCATTTGCCTTTCGCCACAGTCATTTCCTGACTCAATCACAGTGTGCCCCAATTATTTATGGGCATTGGGAGTACTGGTACTAGTCTACAGAACTATCAGTTATAAAACAATACTAGGCTTATTCGCTACAAGGCTAACAGTTATAAAACATTATAATGTGCCCCTATAACCTATGAGTTCTGAGACTTGCTGGCATCTGGCTTATCAGTTATAAAAAACTATCAGCTTCAGAACTGCTACAAAATCATTAGTCGCACTAGCCCTAACGACCATTAGCTACACAATAGATCAACAGTGTCTTCCTAGGAATGGGCTAACCATCTGTTTAATGAGCTACACTAAATCAAAAGTGTCTCCTTAGGAATGAACCATAGAACCATAGAACCATACAGCACAAAACAGGCCCTTCGGCCCACCGTGTCATGCCGTCCATCAGACCACCCTCACACTACCTAACCCCTTCCTCCCGCATATCCCTCTATCTCACGTTCCTCCATATGCCTATCCAACAAGCTCTTGAACCTGTTCAATGTATCTGCCTCCACCACCACCCCAGGCAGTGCATTCCATGCACCAACCACTCTCTGGGTGAAAAACCTCCCTCTGACATCTCCCCTGAACCTCCCACCCATAACCTTAAAGCCATGACCTCTCGTCTTGAGTATTGGTGCCCTGGGAAGGAGGCGCTGACTGTCTACTCTATCTATTCCTCTCAATATTTTATATACCTCTATCATGTCTCCTCTCATCCTCCTCCTTTCCAGTGAATAAAGCCCTAGCACCTTAAGCCTCTCTTCATATTCAATACCCTCCAATCCAGGCAGCATCCTGGTAAATCTCTTCTGCACCCTCTCCAATGCCTCCACATCCTTCCTATAATGAGGCGACCAGAACTGAACACAGTACTCTAAATGTGGCCTAACTAGAGTTTTGTAAAGCTGCATCATAACCTCGCGGCTCTTAAACTCAATCCCGCGACTTATGAAAGCCAACATCCCATTGGCCTTCTTAACTGCTCTTTCCACCTGTGAGGCAACTTTCAACGAACTGTGAATATGAACCCCCAGATCCCTCTGCTCCTCCACACTGCCAAGTACCTTGCCGTTTACCCTGTACTCTGCCCTGGAGTTTGTCCTTCCAAAGTGTACCACCTCACACTTCTCCGGATTGAACTCCATCTGCCACTTGTCAGCCCAGCTCTGCATCCTATCAATATCCCTCTGTAAGCTCCGACAGCCCTCCACACTATCCACAACACCGCCTATCTTAGTGTCGTCCGCAAACTTACTAACCCAGCCCTCCACCCCCTCATCTAAGTCATCTATAAATATCACAAAAAGTAGAGGTCCCAGAACCGATCCCTGCGGGACACCACTAGTCCCTGCCTTCCAATCCGAGGGCACTCCTTCCACCACAACCCTCTGTTTTCTACATGCAAGCCAATTCCTAATCCACACAACCAAGCTTCCTTGGATCCCTCGGCCTCTGACCTTCTGAAGAAGCCTACCATGAGGAACCTTATCAAATGCCTTACTAAAATCCATGTAAACCACATCCACCACACTGCCCTCATCAATCTTCCTGGTCACCTCCTCAAAGAACTCTATCAGGCTTGTGAGGCAAGATCTTCCCTTCACAAAGCCATGCTGCTGTCCCTAATCAGTCCATAATTCTCTTGGTGTTCATAAATCCTATCCCTTAGAATCCTTTCTAACAGCTTACCCACCACAGACGTGAGACTCACCGGTCTATAATTCCCTGGCCTATCCCTATTACCTTTTTTGAACAAGGGGACCACATTCGCAATCCTCCAATCCTCCGGCACCACCCCCGTAGACAACGAGGACTCAAAGATCCTTACCAGCGGTTCAGCAATCTCCTCCCTAGCCTCTCGAAGCAGCCTGGGGAAAATCCCGTCAGGCCCTGGAGATTTATCTGTCTTAATATTATTTAACAACTTCAACACATCCTCTCTCTTGATATCAACAACCTCGAGAACATTACCCCTACCAGCACTCCCTTCCGCATCATCAAGACCCCTCTCCCTGGTGAATACCGAAGAGAAGTACTCATTCAGAACTTCTCCCACTTCCGCCGCCTCCAGGCAAATTCTCCCACCTTTGTCCTTAATCGGACCTACCTTCACCCTAACCATCCTCCTACCCTTCACGTACTTAAAGGGTACTTGAATGGGCTAACTATTTCTTTAATGAGCTATATGTTTCCCGCACTAAGAGTTTCCCGCACTCGAGCTGAAGAAGAAAGAGGCCCAGCGGCCATCTTAAGGAGATCAGCAGCCATCTTAAGCACAGAGCAGACTATAAATAAAAAAGTATAGCCTCTACTTTCTACATGTTCTATACAGGTAGATGGGACTGGGCAGAAGATCAGATCAGCATGGACCAGATGGGCCGAAGAGCCTGTTTCTGTACTGTAGTGCTCTATGTCTCTATTCTTTCCTCTTTCATATCTATAGCATGTTTTTGTTTGTTTCTGACAGCTATCATGTTTTACTTTCCCTTATCAAAGAGTTGTTCTTCCTTCACTGAATTCTGAAATGTTCTGAATCCCCCTATCTTTAACTCCTTTTGATGGCCACAAATGGACCACCTATTGCTGTTTTGCTGTGTATCACTGTGTGGCTAAGTACAGCTCCAATGCCATATACAAATTCACCGACAGCACCACTATTGTTAGACGAATTACAAGTGGTGATGACTCAGCGTACAGGAGCGAGATAGGACACATTTTTGAGTGGGGCCGCTATAACAACCACTTGTTCAACGTCAGTAAAACTAAGGAACTGACTGTTGACTTCAGGAAGGAGAAGGAGGGAGAACATGCACCAGTCTACATTGGTGGATCGGTGGTGGAGAGGGTCAGCAGCTTTAAATTCCTGGGTATCAAAATATCGAATGACCTGTCCTAGACCTAGCACATAGATGCAATCACAAGGAAGGCACACCAGAATCTTTACTTTCTCAGAAGTTTAAGGAGGTCCAGCATGTCAGTGAACACTCAAACAAACTTCTACAGGTGTACTGTTGAAAGTATCCTGATTAGTTGCATGATAATCTGGTACGGTAATTCAAATGCACAGGAATGTAAGAAGCTGCAGAGAATAGTGGACTCAGCCCAATACATCACAGGCACATCCCTCCCCACCATTAAAAATCTCTACATGAGGCACTGCTTCAAGAAGGTAGCATCTACCATCAAAGGTTCCCACGATCCAGGCCATGCCATCTTTTTGCAGCTACCATTAGGTAGGAGTTACAGAAGCCTGGTCCCACAGCACCAGGTTCAGGAACAGCCACTTCCCTTCAACCATTCAGTTCTTGAACCACCTGCACAATCCTAATCACTACCTCAGTACAGCAACACTATGACTACTTTGCACTTCAATAGACTTTTTTTTGTTTTAATTGTGTTCTTTCTTGTATAATTTAGTATAATTTATGTTTTTCTTGTGAATGTTGTGTCCCTCATGCTATGTGCCTGTGATGCTGCTACAAGTAATATTTCTCATTGCACCTGTGCATACATGTACTTGTGCATGTGACAATAAACTTGACATGTTTTGTATTGACAGAACAGCAGTAAATCTCAAGGAAAAGTCAACATCATCCTAATCAACATGCAAAAGCTAGGATATTTAACTGAGCTGGGGTAGCAATGTTCATTGTACGGTATGTAGTATTAGTTGTGGACAGTAATTGTTCCTTCAAGGCCACTACTCCTTTTAGGATGGTGTGATGTGACTTTCTGCTCTCTGAGCTCCAACAATGTTTATGGAAAGATCCAGAGAGCCTCTCTGTGAGGAACCCCTGAATAGAAGAGAAACAGTGTGTTTTGAGCCCCTTGTGATAATGTGTATTTACACATTCTGGAAAAAGCATTTATTTGAAAGCTGGGAATCCACAGCGAACATATATTTCCCAGTGTTCAATCAACTGAGGTGAAAAATCACTAAATTGTGCCATGGATTGGAACCAATGTTTGTGTATTACTTTAGCTGATTGTGTAAAAGAAATAATTAAAGTATAAGAAATACTTAAAACATAAAAATGCATAAAATATTATTCATTTGCACATCAAATGCTTTTTCTTCTTCTGGGGATTGTCTTGACTAGATTGTAAATGGGGTAGATTGACAGAGGCTCCAAAGAACAGATGGTTGCTGATTCTGATCGCACTGATGCTGCATTCAGGTACTGGATGTCCTGCTCCAAGCATTGACTTTGTTAGCCATACCCTCCCACTGCCACTTCAAAACCTACCTCGATGGCTTCTCAGGTCCCCAGGAATACAGGAACCTTCTCTTCCACTAGCTCATTAAAAATGAGGTCTACAAATTGGAATATCTGCTGCCATCCCTGGGATGACTGATCTTGGAGCAAACATTTCAGACCTGTACAGTATCTCCAGGTTAGAGGCAATGAGCAATTCCAGTTCTAAGAACTGCAGGGGTGACTTCAATCTTTGTCAGGTAGCCTCAGCTGATGTTGACAGCTCCAGCTACTGAAAATGAACTCTTATGCAATAAAAGGCATAATTGGCACTGGTTAGATTTTATTTATCCATGGTATGTGGGGAATGGTGGATAATCCAACATTAATTACCATCCATAAGTGCCCCTAAACTGAATGGCTTGCAAGGCCATTTCAGAGGACAGTTTAGAGGCAGATGCATCACTGTGGTCTGGAGTTACATCTGGATCATTTGGAGTCAAATTGGCAGATTTCCTCCCTTAAAGAACAAGAGAGAATAAGGGAGTTTTTGTTAGATTCACACTGTTCATCAGTTTCATCAATACTAGCTTTTTACTTACTTATTTGAGAATTTAAACTTCAATTCCCCAGTTGCTGAGGTAGGATTTGAACTCATGGATCTAAATTAATAGTAAAGGTCTCTGGATCCAAATCCAGCAATTGAACCACTATGCTATGCTGAAATCATGCTGCCTGAATTCCAGGTGCAAGTTGATCCAGGTCGAACTAGTGTGAGTCACTTAGGGCACAGGTTTCATCACAATTCAATTTCTAAGTCAATGTGTCATCATTCAGTGTAGAATTTCATTGGAGATCAGTCCCTGTGCTCTAAACAACTTCCAGTGGCTAGTGAGAGAGACTGAAGCCACTGCAGACTGTAGATGGCAGTTAAAAGAGGAGGAGTGATTGAGGTGACTGATGCAGGAACTCTGAATGCTCAGTACTTCTACTTGGCTCCAGCCTGCCCTAGTATCATGGCCATTTTACATTGGCAAATGGAACATCTCACTAGTTCCATCTGGATCTTGTTATAGATGGTGACTGGTATGGAGGACTCCTACTGAAGTGAAGTTTGGAGCATGTCAGAATGACTGTGAATTTCAAGCAATTTGTTACAAATTAAACAACTGGATATAAAATTGGCTTGGTGGTTGGAGTCAAAAGGTAATAATAAAGGGTTGTTTCTCAGATTAGTGGTTGTGCTGCATGGATCGCTGTTGGGTCCACTGTTGTTTGTTATGTATATTAATAATTTAGATGCCAGTGTTGTTTACATGGTGGCAAATGTTGTCCCCTTATTCAAAAAAGGTAGTAGGGATAGTCCAGGGAATTACAGACCGGTGAGCCTTACGTCTGTGGTGGGTAAGCTGTTGGAAAGGATTCTAAGAGATAGGATCTATGAGCATTTGGAGAAACATGGACTGATTAGGGACAGCCAGCGTGGCTTTGAGAAGAGAAGATCTTGCCTCACAAGCCTGATAGGGTTCTTTGAGGAGGTGACCAGGAAGATTGATGAGGGTAGTGCAGTGGATGTAGTCTACATGGATTTTAGTAAGGCGTTTGACAAGGTTCCGCATGGTAGGCTTCTTCAGAAGGTCAGAGGCGAAGGGGTCAGGGGAAGCTTGGCCATGTGGATTCAAAATTGGCTAGCCTGTAGAAAGCAGAGGGTTGTGGTGGAGGGGGTGCATTCAGATTGGAGGGCTGTGACTAGTGGTGTTCCGCAGGGATCGGTTCTGGGACCTCTACTTTTTGTGATATTTATTAACGACTTAGATGAGGGGGTGGAAGGCTGGGTTAGCAAGTTTGCAGATGACACAAAGATTGGTAGTGTTCTGGATAGTGTGGAGGGCTGTCGAAGCTTGCAGAGGGATAATGATAGGATGCAGAACTGGGCTGACAAGTGGCAGATGGAGTTCAATCCAGAGAAGTATGAGGTGGTACACTTTGGAAGGACAAACTCCAAGGCGGAGTACAAGGTAAATGGCAGGATTCTGGGGAGTGTGGAGGAGCAGAGGGATCTGGGGGTTCATATCCACAGATCACTGAAAGTTGCCTCGCAGGTGGATAGGGTAGTTAAGAAAGTTTATGAGATGTTAGCTTTCATAAGTCGGGGGATCGAGTTTAAGAGCCGCAAAGTGATGATGCAGTTTTACAAAGCTCTGGTGAGGTCACACTTAGAGTACTGTGTCCAGTTCTGGTCACCTCCTTATAGAAAGGATGTGGAGGCATTGGAAAGGATGCAGAAGAGATTTACCAGGATGCTGCCTGGATTAGAGAGTATGGATTATGAGGAGAAACTAAAGGAGCTAGGGCTGTTCTCATTGGAGAGAAGGAGGATGAGGGGAGACATGTTAGAGGTATACAAGATATTGAGAGGGAAAGATAGAGTGGACAGCCAGCACCTCTTTCCCAGGGCACCAATGCTCAAAGCAAGAGGACATGGCTTTAAGGTATTGGGTGGGAAGTTCAAGGGTGATGTCAGAGGGAGGTTTTTCACCCAGAGAGTGGTTGGTGCATGGAATGCGCTACCTGGGGTGGTGGTGGAGGCTGATACAAACTTGTCCAAAGTTCAAGAGATTGTTAGATAAGCATATGGAGGAATTTAAGTTAGAGGGATGTGTAGGAGGAAGGGGTTAGATAGTCTTAGGTGTGGTTTGAAGGGCAGCACAACATGGTGGGCTGAAGGGCCTGTATTGTGCTGTATTGTTCTATGGTTCTATGGTTCTATGGTAAGTAAGTTTGCAGTTGACACCAAAATTAGTGCTATAGTGGGTAGTGAAGAGGTTAGCTAAGATAACAGCAGGATCTAGGTCATCTGGGAAAGTGGGCCAAGGAATGGCAGATGGAAGTTAACTCACACAAGTGCGAAGTGTTGCATTTTGGTAAGTTAAACCAGGGCAGGATTTACACAGTAAATGGTGCGGAGTGTTGTAGAACAGAGAGATCAAGGGCTACAGGTACATAAGTGTCCTGGATGTGGGACACAGGTAGATAGGGTGTTGAAGAAGGCACTTGGGTCACTGACTACAAGAGTCATGTTATAACTGTACAAGACGTTGGTGAGACCGCACTTGGAGTATTTTGCGCAGTTTTGGTTGCCCAGCTATGGGAGGATGTCATTGAACTGGAAACGGTGCAGAAAAGATTCATGAGTATGTTACCGGGTCTGGAGAGCTTGAGTTTTAAGGAGCTATTGGATAGGCTGCAGCTTCTTTTCCTGGAGCGAAGGAGGCTGAGAGGTGACCATACAGAGGTATATAAAATCATGAGGGGCACAGATAAGGTGAACAGTGACTGTCTTTTTCCCAGGGTAGGGGAGTCTAAAACAAGAGGCCATAGATTTAAGGTGAGGGGGAAAATTTAAAGAAGACAAGTTTGGTGAGTATGTGGAACGAGCTGCCAGTGAAGGTGGTAGAGGTGGGTACAATTACAATGTTTAAACAACATTTGGACAAGTACATGGACAGGAAAGGTTAGAGTGATAGAGGTCAAATGTCATCAGATGAGGCAACTTGGTCAGCATGGACAAGTTGGGCCAAAGAGCCAGTTTCTGTGCTGTATAACACAATGACTCTGTGACTCTAAATGTTCTCAAATGTTCACATTTCAGTAAGAAGTTGCTCACTGTTGAGAGCTTCAGTATCTTTCCCCTCTGTGCTGTTCCAGGTAAGGACCCCAATCAGGAGCTGATCTACAAGCAGCAGAAATCTTCTGTGTAAAGAAAATTAAAGAATTTCATACTTTCTGTCCAATATTTTTTCACCAATAACTTCCAGCTAAAAAATAGTCAATCCCAATTCGACTCTCCTGAAGTTTGTCCAATATGCACCTAAAAATCCTAAAAATACAAAAGCAAAATATCTTGGAGACCTGAAACAAAAACAGAAATGTTTGAAAGATTCAGCAGGTCAGCCTATATCTGTGGTCAATAGCCTTTCATCAGAACTCAGATTTTTTCATCAGAATATGCAGACTGTATATATTTGTCACAGAGGTTACACTTCCTTCATTACCTTCAATGCATCAGTTAGTTTGCAGACATTGAAATGTAAAAAAAATCACTTCTTAAAACACTTTACTGTGCTTATTGTCTCACTAACTTAAGGATGTCATTAGGGCAGTAACATATTCCATTCTGTACGGAAGGGGACTGGACTGTCACCACCCGCCCCGATAGCTTCCAGTGAACCCACAGTCACCATTGCAGGCGTAAATTAGTCTTCCAGAGAGTGAACCTGCAGAAAGAATCTGGCCCAGTGGTGTCCCTGGCTGCTTCCTTAGATCTTGCACAGATCACCTGGCAGGGGTATTTGCAGACATTTTTAACCTCTCCCTGCTTCAATCTGAGGTTCCCACCTGCTTTAAGAAAACCACTATCATCCCAGTACCTAAGAAAAACAAGGTAATGTGCTTTAATAACTTCCACCCGGTGGCTCTGACATCCATCATCATGAAGTGCTTCAAGACGCTGGTCATGGCACGTATTAACTCCATCCTCCCAGACAACTTCAACCCACTGCAATTTGTCGACTGCCGAAACAGGTCCATGGTGGACGCCATCTCCCTGGTCCTACACTCATCTCTGGAGCATTTGGACGGTAAAGGCATCGACAATAGACTACTGTTTATTGACTACAGCTTCGCCTTCAGTACTATGATTCCAAGCAAACTCATCACTAAACTCTGAGACCTGTAACTTGGCGCCCCCCTGTGCAACTGGATCCCTGACTTCCTGACCAACAGACCACAAACAGCAAGGATAGGCAGCAACAACTCCTCCACGTTTATTCTCAGCACCGGTGCCCTACAAGGCTGCGTCCTCAGCCCTCTACTTTACTCCCTATACACTCATGACCATGTGGCCAGATTTTGCTCTAACTCCATCTACAAGTTTGCAGATGATACCACTATAGTGGGCCGAATGTCAAATAACAATGAGCCGGAGTACAAGAAGGAGATAGAGACCCTAGTGACATGGTGTCGTGACAACAACCTTTCCCTCAATGTCGGCAAAACAAAAGAGCTGGTCATTGATTTCAGGAAGGGGAGCAGAGCACATGCTCCTGTTTACATTAACAGTGCTGAGGTCGAGAGGGTTGAACATCACCAATAGCCTGTCGGGGTCCAACCACATAGACGCCACAGCCAAGAAAGGTCACCAGCACCTCTACTTCCTCAGGACGCTAAAGAAATTTGGCATGTCCCCATTGACCCTCACCAATTTTTATCAATGCACCATGGAAAGCATCCTATCCTGATGCATCATGGCTTGGTATAGCAACTGCTCTGCCCGGGACTGGAAGAAACTGCAGAGAGTTGTGGACACAGCTCAGCGTATCTCAAAAACCAGCCTCCCCTTCATGGACTCTGGCTACAGTTCCCACTGCCTCAGTAAAGCAACCAACATAGTCAAAGACCCCACCCACCATGGACATTCTCTCTTTTTTCCCCCTCCCATCAAGCAGAAGATACAAAAGCCTGAAAGCACGTACCACCAGGCTCAAGGACAGCTTCTATCCTGCTGTTATAAGACTATTGAACAGTCCCCTAGTATGAAAAGATGGACTCATGACCTCACAATGCACCTCATTATAGCCCTCACACCTTATAGTCTACCTGCACTGCACTTTCTCTCTAACTGTCACACGTTATTCTACATTCTGTTATTATTTTCCTTTGTACTACCTCAATACACTGCTGTAATAAAATGATCTGTCTGGACAGCATGCAAAATAAGTTTTTCACTGTACTTCGGTACATGTGTCAATAATAAACCAATTTACCTCCAACTGAAAAAGCTACCATATTTGATAGTGCTGATAATTGCACAATGTCCCAGTCCAGTTGCAACTCCTCAGGAAATGATGCGGTTCATGCAGTAAGATCCTGACATTGAGGCATGGACTGTTAAACGACAAGTCTCCTTCTCACCACCTGAGCCCCAGGAAACAACCTACCTCAACAACAGTATCTAACTATCCACATTTGATATTCAGTTGTATCACCATCACCAAGTCCCCCATCATCAACATCTCAAAGTCACCATTGACTCAATTGGACCAACCACAAAATTACTGTGGGTATTTCAACAGGTCAGAGGCTGGATCTTCTATGACATTCACCACTTCCTGATGCTCCAAAGATTTTCCAACACCAACAAACCACAAGTCATGACCATGATAAAATGCTTTCCATTTGCCAAAAAAAAGCAGTGCACTTGTTTGATACCGTACTTACTTTTTTGTAACTGTTAAACAAGAGTCATTCTCCAAATGTTGGAGCTCCAGTTTCAGTCAGAAGGGATTAAAGATGCAATGCCAACTAAATGATGTCATTTCATGCCTACCTGACTCTGCATGAGGGAATAATTGGGCTTGTGTGTATTCAGTTTCAAAGAATTGAATGCTATTTTACCTGAAAATGGTCACTGGTGCAATCTATTCCAGGTTAAGGTGATGATTGCAAGATTAGTGTCTTGAAAGTGAGTGCTAATGAACCCAATTTCAAGGCTAGTGTGACTGAAAATTTATAGTCGATCAGAGAGATCCAGCAAAGATTTGGAAAGAATAGGTTGTATCTGACAAACGTTATTGTACTTTTTGAGGAAATTACTAAAGAAGGATGAATGTCCAAGGATACTATTTGTGAGGTTTTCCAGAATGTACTTAATAAGTTTTGTTAAAAGTTCAAACACACAGCATGGAAGGCAAATTATTGGTTTCATTTGAATCGGCTGAGAATCTGGAAGCAAGAGCAGGCCTAATGGGCAGGATCCATAATTGGCAGACTCCTCTGCATGTATCTGTGTAAGGACCTCGGTTACTCCATGACTTAGATGATAGGATTGAAAGTTATGTATTTATGTGTGCCAACCATGCAAACCTGAGTGACTGCCAAGGTAATATCCAAGGCAGTAAAGTTGGAAGTACGAAATTACACAGAGTTATTAATAGATTAAATTATTGGGCCAAGTTTTGTCTATTGGGATTCAGTGTAGGCAAATATGGTCCCTGTAAGTACAAAAAAAGAGGGGTTCCTAAATGTTTATAATGGATAACTTATGTAGGTCCAAACAGACTTGGATGACCTGCACATGAATCACTGCAATGTCATGCTCAGAAACATAAGATGATTGAAGAAGTGATCAGATTGCTGGCCTTTATATCTACAAAGCTAAAATGGAGCTGAAGCCACATCATGGCTAAGCAAAATGTGGTTACACTGCACAAGGACAACTGTCGGCAGTTTTAGGAACCACACCTTGGAGGCTGTAGAATATTGATTTGTTAGGATGATAATTGATACTTCAAGAGTTAAATTACAAGGAAAGATTACAGAAATCAAGCTTGTATTCACTGGAATTCAAAAGTAGTTTTCAAGACAATGAGGGGCATTGACAAGGTCAATGAAGAGAATATAATTCCACTAGGATAATGATAGAGTGAAGAGAGCAGAATCTCTGGTCACAAAGGGCAGTAGATGTTTGCAAAACCCTCCCACAAAAAGCAATTGATACTGGACCCATTGTTAATTTTAAATCTGAGATTGATTCATTTTTTAGCCAAGGGTGTTAAAATGGGACAAAATAGTAACATGCGGGATTTAAGAATATGGAGCTTGTTCACTGATCAGATCATGAAAAAGCTGAATAAGTTGATGGGCCAAATGGCCTTCCATTCTTAGATGTTTTTTTAAAGCAGGTATGTTCTAGAGTACAGGGTTCCTCAGTGGATTTGTGTGCTGCCATTTTACATCTGTATAAAATAGGATGAAATAACCATTATTTTGGTGGCTAAATAAGGAAAACATTTTTTTTATTTCCATTCCAGCTACTAGTCTTTGTTTCTCTACACCAGATGTATGGGTCCTTGAGAAAGCAGAAAGCTTTTGGAGGAAGGTTCAAGACTGACTAGTACTGAAGTTACAACTGAATAGAAACACATCTGTCTGAGAATGTAAGTACTTGAAATAAAAGTACTTGATGCCAACGTTGAAGCCTAGAAAAGCAGTCCAGATGAAGAGTCTCAACCCAAAATGTCGACTGTCCCTTTCCCTCCATTGACGCTGCTGACCTGTTGAGTTCCTCCAGCAACCTTGCGTGTTGCCCTGGAACCTAGATTGTCCGATCCACTATTTCATAAATGGTTTCGAAATAGTTAAATTAACAACAAAGTCACAAGATTGACAGTTCCCAGAAAATATTGTAAATGGCTAAAAATGAAAGTTAATGTTATTCTGCTATATTTCTGATCGTCTTCCACTGAAGCTGTGATTAGAATTGAGAGAATGTCAGAAATTCTTCTACTTCTGCTGGCAAAGATGTCAAGGTTTCCTTACCTGGCACAAGGTGGAGCCCTCAGCCTGGGTGATTCTCACAATGGCCACAATGGGTATCCACATATTGGAGAAGATTATCAAACACCAGCCAAGTGCTGTTGCCCAGACAGGGTATTCAATAGATCCGTATGTTGGTGGGGCAAATGTTGCTAATGACCAGATTAACATTGCCTGTACACAATGATGAGTCAAAACAAGAATAAAAGCAGGTCAGAGATTAAATTTATTTGCATTCTTTCTGAATAAATGATCTACTTACAGCCAGCACAGATGGAGTGATTAAAAGCCAGCACATTCTCCACCACAACCAGAAGAGCCAGTTCTTTTCCCCAATCATCATTTCAATGTCCTTGATGAATCTGTTAATCCCTGTGGACAGCAGAAAAGCACAACTACATCACCAGTTTCCAGATTTTAGAACAGTTGGTTTCCTGCTGAAGTTCAGCTTTGTATGTAATTGCCTCTTCCACTTTACCTCTGAGTTCATGCTGAACCAGGCAGGTGGGGTAAAACTAATCAAGGCTTATGGACTATTTTCAAAGTCACAAATAAAATAATAAATATACAAGCACTGGAAATAACTTATTACAAGAAACCAAAGATTATATAATGTCCAAACCACAAATTATCAAGCATTATTAACACTAAATACTCCAACAACATTACACAATTTAAACCCTTAACTGTAATTATAACTTCAAATCACACATAACTAATTCCGACCTGAACACAGCTCACTTCAGAAGATCTCTCCTGTCCACAGTTCTCTTGCAAACTTCCCTTTAACTTTGAATGTTACTTACATGCACAGCTCTTTTTAACTCTGGATGACATTGAATATATTTTGTCCTGGTATTCACTTGGAGGAACCTGTTCCCAAACATGCACTAAGGCTCAATCCTATCTGCACTCTTCACAAGTTGCTAAAGTTCACCCTTAGCATCTTCATTTTATCATTCAAAAATGAGACTTGAGACAACTACATTGACATCCCATTCCCACTCATGCTTTGATTGCACCATCTTTC